>NC_067152.1:42793677-42962860 GCF_903995435.1 Acomys russatus | reverse complement strand
TACTTCATAAATAACTATCTAATTTTACATTGTCTCATACAGAATTTAAAAGTAGCTGCTCCAATTCCTCACAATCACCCATCTTCTTACTGTGTTGGCTCCTCCCTCTCCCATGCACCCCCTGGCTGACTGGCCTCCCTCTCTCTCCCTCCCCCATCTCTTCCCCTCCCCACCTCCTCCTCCAGGCACCCACTGCCAGGTTTCCAGGCTTAGTTCAGATGCCCCCTGGGCCTCGCTCATACTGTATAGCCCCTGACTTCCTCTGCCAGCTGCCCTGGCCTCATCCACCACTAAGTCCACTGGCTTCCCCTCTGCTCACCATGACGCTGCCTGCCCCTGCCATCTCCTCCAACTGGACATCTCCCCAACTCTTCACTGTGACAACAGAATGGCCATCTACAATCTGTCCATCCGCCTCCCACAAACCTCAGACACAGTTGCTTCCTCACCTCCAGACACGCTACAGGGACTTCCCTGCTCAGGTTCAGTCCCACAGAATGACGACAGCGCACAATTTGCCTTACTGGGTGACAGCATCCTGTGGACTCCAGATGGTGGCCTGAAGGATGAGGAGCACTCACAATGCCACACTGAGCCACCCCAGGAGAAGGCAGGACCACAGGCAGAATTCTGCTTGTACCTGGGCCACTCCAGGGCCGTTCTGTCCGGACAGTCTCCAAGCCTGGATGCCCCAAGTCTCCTGCAGGCTAGCTGACTCTGACTTTTCCGTGAGGCGGCCTCATGGTGGGCACAGCTGACAAGTGTGTGCAGGCCACAAAGCCCAACCCACCATCTGCCCAAGACATAAGGCTTTCTTTCACAGACACACATGACTAATCTCCCTTAGCTTCCCAGTCCCCAGCTGGGCCTGCTTCATGCTAACCGTTTACAACAAAGCCTGACCACATCTCCTTATCTCCCTCCCAGCCAGGGCCTTTTTAAACAAAATACTCACTCCTAAGTCTTCGAAATGCAGGCCCTTGAGTCATCACAGAGGCTCCTGGCCTCAGAGCTCGGCAAATGCTCTGCTCTGGGCTCCAAAGGCACCTCCACCCCATGTCCCCGAGGGCAGCCCCATCATCACCACTACGGTGCACAGCTTACAGAACCCCACATTCCCAACTCCAACAGAACCAAACTTCAACACTGCCCTGCTGATTTTCAGTTTCCTCTGCAAATCTGAGAGTATTTTGTGTGTTTTTGAGACAAAGTAGCCCAAGCTGGCCTTGAAATCTTGATCTTCCTGCTAACCCTTCCTTGTGCTGGGATTAGAGACGTGTGCAACCATGCCTAGCTTAGCCAAAAATATGTCAAGTTAAAAAGACATGAAACTCATAGAACCCTAGGAGAAAAAGTAAAAGGCACTTTGAAGAGGCTCCCCTCACCGGGCGAGCCCCAGTACCTGAGCTCTAAGCATGGGCTTGTCTGATAGTTTGCCCAATAAGTATTGATGGTGAATTCAGACACCCAGGATGCCAGAACCAGGCCCCAGTGAGTTATAGCCCACACGGCAGGGAGACACAATGCCCTTCTTTCCGTGGCTCATACACCCTCTGTGACCGCCTTCTCTGTTCAGTCCCAACAACCTCACATTCCTACACCAGCTTGAGGATGGACTAACACCCCAAGTCCTAGCTCCCCATCAGAAGCTGAAGAGGCAGAGCTTGGGGAGGGGGCCCAAGGGATGGGATCCACAAAGGTACATAAGGGACCTAAGGGGCCTAGCAAATGTGTCTAGACTGGGCCCAAGTCTCAGGACAGTAAGCAATTAAGCCTGGCCCTCAGGCTGTGCCAGCTGCAGGCACCTCACTCTGCACTGCCAGGACTCTTGGCTGGGCCCCATCTCTATCAGGGAAGGACAGGCTGTTCCCAGGGGCCTGCAGTATTCTGGCCTTCCCATCACCCTCTCTAGAGCAGGCACCCTTGCTCTGTGGGGTCTGAGGCCGGGAGGCAGCTTGCCACCCTTGCAGTGTGGGGACCAGAGCTGAGTCACCAGCCTGCCCTACTTCCACGTCAGCGTGGCTCAGGGTAAGAAGAAAGCATTTATTTTTAAAGTCGCCACAGTTGTCCCAGTGATACCATCCCCAGGAAGTACCTCCCTATCCGCGGCCTGTGCCCATAGCCTGGGACCCTAACAATGCCCCTGCCAGCCCCAAGGTGGGACCTCCACACAGGCCAACAGAGAGATGACTCAGCGGGAAACAGGGACTCACCTGGAAAAGGCAGAGACTAAAAACACACACTCACACACACTCTCTCTTTTCTGCACCTCACAGAGGGTCATGCAAGGCTTATCTGCCCCCCACAGTTCAGCTGGAGTCCACCACCATGTGTTCCCCAATGCCTGTGCGCCCAGAGATGGAAAACCTTTGGCCATTTTCTGCTTTGGGTCATTTAAAAGAGACACAAGCTGGGTACGGTAGCACGGGCTTATAACTCCAGCACTCAGGAATCAGGGGCTCATGCCTCTGAATAAGAAGTCAAGGCCAACTTCAGCTATATAGAGAGTTCAAGGCTAGCCTGGGCTTTTGGATACTTTTTTTTTTCCCCTTGCCAAAAGACAAAAAATAAATAGAATAAAAAAGAGACAGAGGCGGAGGTTGGCTGTGGTGGTGTTACATCTGCTGAGCAGGTTTGAGACTCCCATTTCCATCCCCTGCACAGAAAATGAATAAGCAGGGCTGGGCATAGAGCTCAGCTGGTCTGGCGCTTGCCGAGCACGCACGCACGCATGCTCTCCTGGGTTCAAGCTCCAGCATCCATAAACAGAGTGCAGCAGTGGAACCCTGGCCCTTCGGTTGGTGGGGGCAGGAGGCTCAAGAAGAGTTCAAGGCCATCTTCTGCTACATAGTGGTTTGGCCTACATGGGGCTCTGACTCAGAGGAAAGAAAAGGAAGATAGAGATTAGGGAGTGCTGATAGCATGGCCCGAGTTCACGAGTTCACGGGCTCACCTCTTTGAGGTTTGCTCCCCTGCCTGCAGTGACCACCTGCAGGGTCCCCCTCAGGGAGAAATAGGAGAGATGGAGAGAGAGAGAGAGAGAGAGAGAGAGAGAGAGAGAGAGAGAGAGAGAGAGAGAGAGAGAGAGAGAGAGGAGAAAAGATACACAAGGAGATATAGGAGACAGAGAGGGAGCAGTCAGGCTGACTGGTGCTGTCACCACAAAACTGGACATCAACTTTGCTCTTCGCAGAACAGTAAGCGGGGAGGAAGCAGGACCTAGTGTTACCAGAAGCTCACCCTGGGGTCCTGAATTTGGGATCATCAGCCCCCTAGAGTTGGGAGTAGATAAGACAGGGGTGACTGGCCTATAGACACTTGGATATCCCCCCCCCTCCCCATCCCCTAACAAGAGATGCCAAGCCAACCTGAGAGCCGAAAGAAGAAGGTCTCAGCTTGGAAGGGACAGGCACCCTATCTGCTGGTGGCCATGAGGATATGGCCTAGGCCATGGAGCCTGCACACACAGCCTTGAAGCAGGTGGACACAGTGACTCTCTCAGATATGTCCGGACTCTGTTTCCACCTTGGCCACTGAGATGGTTAATCCCAATTTGGTAAATCTAGAATAATCTTAATTTGGATAAATTGGGAAGACCCGCGCACTATGGGTGGCACCATTCCCTAGAATGGAGTCCTAGACTGTATAAAAAGGAGGAAGTGGGTGCTAAGGTGGGTTGGTGGGTAAAGGCACTTGCCTCCGAGCCCAGCAAACTGAGTTGAGTATAATCCCTGGGACCAACATGGCAGAGGGAGAGATATGACTCAGAAAGTTGTCTCTGACCTCCACACATGTGAAATGGCATGACATGCCAACCACATACAAAAGTAATTAGTTAACTATTTTTAAAAGACAAAAAAGGAGAAAAGTGAACTTGGCCTAAGTATCCAAGGCTCTCTGCTTGACAGTGGTGCAATGTGACCAGCTGCCTCAAGCTCCTGCTTGCTGTTACGTACCACCAGGATGGACTGCCACCCAAAACAAACACTTTCTCCCTGGAGTTGCTTTTATCAAGTATTTTATCACAGCAACAGGAAAGCAACTCACCCGGCCCCAGTAAGTCCAGGAACATGAATCAAGGGCTTTCCTAAGAGGGCAGGCCAGGCCCAAGGTGACAGGGGCTGCTTAGCTCTGGCTACTCACTCCAGAGGGCTACTGGGGAGACACATGAACAGTCAAAGGGGGGTGGTCTGAGTGGCTGGAGTTTTCCATGTTGCCTGTTCACCAGAATCTGGTAGTTTCCTGCTACAAGTCATACCCCAGACTCCCACAGGGATCCTATGGGAGAGTGGCAGCCAGTCTAGGCCAGCCTCCCTCTGACAGGCAGCCCCAGTCCAGGCTCATGACCTGCCTGGGAATCAGGATGGGAAGAAAGGGGGACAGGCAGGTGGGCGGGCCCTCAGGATAATGTGGGGCTGCTTTCTCTGGCTGGCTGTGCCCCAGGCAGCCTAAATGAGCCATTTATCCCTGATGTGAAGCGACCTCTGGGACTAATGAGTTTGCTGTTAACACACCCAGCTCCTGCTCTGTCCCTGTTCCCCAGTGTGAGTCACAGTCGGATGACTGCAGACCGAGGGCCCTTGCCAGGGGCTTGCCAGCTCTGCCAAGCAGTCTGAGAAGAGAGACGCTGACACAAATGACAAATAACCAGACCCATGGCCTGGGGACCCAAAACCACTGCTGCTGCTCCACACCTGAGGGTCCTCCATATCTGGGGGACCTGGCTCCTGAGAACTAAGCAGGGAGGGACAGACAGTATTCTGGCAGACTTGTACAACGGAGAGCTGAAGGAGTGGCCTAACATGGCAGCAGGCCAGGAGGGAAGAAGCCAACCATGGCCTCTGGGGGGCCAATTACCACTGTCTCACTTTGGGGTCCAAGTCCCTGAGGCGATACCAAGCCAGACAGGCTTCAGAGCTTTGTTAATTAGTAAGAAATTCTGTCAGGGCATTGGGTGAGTCACTACCCACTGTAATTCCAGCTCCAAAGGACCGGCACCCTCTTCTGGCTCCTGTGGGCACCCGTACACACATGATGCACACATAGAGAAACACGTGAATAAGTCTTTTAAAAATAAATAAATACAATAAAATAAGGGGCTGGTGAGATGGCAAGATGGCTGCTCTGGTAGAAGACCCAGGCTCAGTGTTCAGTCCCCATTATGCAGTTCACAACAGCCTATAACTTCACTTCTAGGGGATCTGACGCCCTCTTCCGGCCTCTGTGGGCACTGCATGCAGGTGGTGCATATACATCCCAGCAGGTAAAATATTCATATATCTAAAATAAAAATAAATATTTTTCTTTTTAAAAAAAAATCCAAAAATAAACCAAAAAACACTGTCACTCGGGAGGCTGAGGCAGGTGGATCTCTGTGAGTTTGAGGCTAACCTGGTCTACAAAGTGACTTCCAGGACAGCCAGGGCTACACAGAGAAACCCTGTCTCAAAAGCAAAACAAAACGGGCACTGTCATTATCCCTACCTATTTCCAAAACCCCTCACCCATGTCTTCCCTCTTCCCAGCCTATGCTCAGCCTTCCAAGCTGACAGTAGGAGAGCTTCTGAAAATGTGGCACGCCTGCCTCAACAAAGGCCCGTCAAGGGTGGGAACTCAGGGCTGCACACAGACCAAGTGGAACCTTGAGAGCTTGAGGCATCATTTCCCAGGAGGTCAAAATGGGTGCTCCAGAGGGGAGCCACCGTGTGAGCACCCACCACAGACACACTCACAGGCTCGCCTATTCCAGACAGTCCCTCGCTGAGACTGGCTTTCCTAGGTGATTATAGATAGTGTCACATTAACAATTAAAACTACGCATCACAGGCTGGAGAGATAGCTCAGTGGTTAAGAGCACTGTCTGCTCCTCCAAAGGTCATGAGTTCAATTCCCAGCAACCACATGGTGACTCACAACCATCTATAATGTGATCTGATGCCCTCTTCTGGCCTGCAGGAGTACATGCAGACAGAGCACTCATACATAACATAAATAAATTTTAAAACAACAAGAAAAAGAAAAACTACCCATCACATTTAGTGTCTCACAGAGGACGCAGGGAGTGTCTGGCCAGGGGAGGCAAGAAGCCAGGAGTGAAATTGGCTTTGACTTCAGCCAGATGGGCCACCTCTGTGCATAGTTACTTACACTAGACAGACATCCCTCACCTACAGGAGCAGGGTGGGGACATTCCCAGACAGGGTCTGTGTGGTTATTGGGACCACAGAGCCTGAGTCCCGGTGGCTTGGCCTGGCCCCAGGCTGCTATGTCAGCCCTGTGAGTGTGCAGCTGAGCAGGGTGCCATAGCTGAAACACAGGAAGTCAGTCAGCCTGGCTCCAAAAGGCCTCTCAAGGTCTGGAGCTCAGGGCTGCACACAGACCCAAGTGGAACCTTGAGCGCTTGAGGCATCGTTTCCCAAGAGATCAAAACGGGTGCTCCAGCCTGCGGAGCTACCAGATGAGCAGCCCCACCCCGTAGTACAGGGAGAAAGAAACAATGAAACCCGTAAGGGACACAGGATCTTCCTCGCCATCGGGCAGTGCAGGGCCCATGGAGGCAGAGGTCTGGCCACTCTCATGAATCACCTAGAACATTCATCTAGGAAAAACTCAACATCGTCATATTGAAACCTAAAGTTTCAGGGCCTGTGTCACCCTCTCGCAGAACCTTGTCACGTCCATGACACTCACTCCTCATTCCACCTGCCAGCTGAGCTGCGGCCACAGTCCCTCCACAGGGAGCCTGGCCCCCTGCCCACCGCATGTCTTGGGTTCACAGTAAAGGGACCTCTGCTGTGTGACTGCCACTGCTCTGCGAAAGGAGCCCTGGTGCAGAAGGCAGGCTCTTGCTTGGACTTCTTTTTCTACAGCTACAGAAGCATTTGCTGCGCATATGGCTGGCCAGCGAAACAAGACATTTCTCTGCTGCCCTGATGCTTGGGATGGCCCCGCCATTAGGTCATTACTGGTGGAGGGGGACAAGAAAAGTTAAACCCGGACTAGGACATGAGAAGAAACTTGTCTTGCTCAAGTAGCTGTCCTTTTAGCACATCATCACCATCATCACCACCATCATCACCACCATCACCACCATCATCATCATCATCACCACCATCATCACCACCATCATCATCATCATCACCGCCATCATCACCATCATCACCATCATCATCATCATCATCACCGCCATCATCACCATCATCACCACCATCATCATCATCATCACCGCCATCATCACCATCATCACCAGCACACACCATCACCATCGCCACCATCATCATCATCACCACCATCATCACCATCATCACCACCACCATCATCATCATCACCACCATCATCATCATCACCATCATCACCATCATCACCACCATCACCGCCATCATCACCATCATCACCACCATCATCATCATCACTGCCATCATCATCATCATCACCGCCACCATCACCACCACCATCATCATCATCACCACCATCATCATCATCATCACTGCCATCATCATCATCATCACCACCACCATCACCATCGCCACCATCATCATCATCACCATCATCATCATCATCACTGCCATCATCATCATCATCACCACCACCATCACCATCGCCACCATCATCATCATCACCACCATCATCATCACCACCATCATCATCATCATCACCACCACCACCATCATCATCACCATCATCACATCATCATCACCACCAACATCATCATCACCACCATCACCGCCATCATCACCATCATCACCACCATCATCATCATCACTGCCATCATCATCATCATCACCGCCACCATCACCACCACCATCATCATCATCACCACCATCATCATCATCATCACTGCCATCATCATCATCATCACCACCACCATCACCATCGCCACCATCATCATCATCACCATCATCATCATCATCACTGCCATCATCATCATCATCACCACCACCATCACCATCGCCACCATCATCATCATCACCACCATCATCATCACCACCGCCATCATCACCATCACCGCCATCATCACCATCACCACCATCATCATCATCACCATCATCATCATCATCACCACCAACATCATCATCACCACCATCATCACCACCATCGCCATCATCATCATCGCCATCGCCGTCATCATCATCATCATGCAGAGGGTCAGTCTCCTGACTGATACAATTCAGTATGGGACCACCAAGCAACCCAGGCAGGGAAGCTTCTCAAGGACAAAGTGGGAACCCTGAGCAGTGTGGGCACAGAAAACAGCAAAAGGAATAGCGGTGTGCATCCAAGGCATTTTTTTAAAAAGACTGAAATAGGGGCCTTAGCCTAACAGAGAACATAGCTCTCTGTGAAAGGAGGGACAGGTGGCAAACACAGGTATACCCAGAAGCTGCAGGGGACACGCAGATCATGAGAGAGACAGGCAAGGTCAGATGGGAGCGTGGCAGGAAGGAGCCAGGTGCTTCAGGGAGGATGTGTGCCCCCAGCATGGGTGGGGGTAGGGGTGTGCTAAGACCTGGGCTTGGCGTCAGACTCCACCCATGGGACACTGGGTTTTTCAGCACAGCCTCTGCCTGACCTGACACTGAGGCAAGGACCCCTAGTTTGAAGAGGACCATGATGACATACCAAAGGTTCTGGCCCCAAAGAGGAGCTCAGTGAGTGGTCCATTCTGGATCTGAAGTGGATGGTTGACCCCTCCTCCTGTTCTAAACCAGGCAAGGGGACTTGCCAAGGATGGCGGGGCCTGGTGGATGGATGACAAAGCCAGGATGGGAACCAGGCCCTAACATCTCCTGCGCACTCTGGTTAGGCGGAAGTTACCCTGGGTGGCCAAATGGAGCGGGCAGCAGTAGGGAATCAGGAAAACAAGACTCAGCCGGGCGGTGATGGCACACGCCTTTAATCCCAGCACTCAGGTGACAGAGGCTGGTGGATCGCTGTGAGTTCGAGGCCAGCCTGGTCTACAAAGCGAGTCCAGGACAGCCAAGGCTACACAGAGAAACCCTGTCTCAAAAATAAATAAAAAAATAAAAATTAAATTAAAAGAGTGGACGGAGGATGGAGAAGTGCACTGAGCGAATGATGGCAGTCTGGGGTTAATGGTAAGTGACAGGGTCACAGGGATTTCAGGGCAAGGAAAGGTAACAAAGCTACTGTAGCTGTGAAGCATGTGTCAGAATGACAGTGTAGCCCCAGGGGTGCCTCATTTTCCTTCCCAGGGCTCTGAGGACACCTACCGAGACTTATCTCAGGATAGAGATGTTGGCTTCCTCAGCCTGAGCCTCTCATGCCTGACCCAGATGACTCTCCAGGAAGTGTGAGCCAGCTCACTGCCCTACCCTGTGCTCAGAGGCCGGCATGCACATGTGTCAGAGAACATGAACTCCTTCCTTGACATCCCAGAGAAAGGCCCCCAGCCCACCTGGGTACCCAGTTGACTTCCTGGATATCTGACTGGCTTGTTTGGAGGCCACCTCCCAGAAGCCACAAGGCAGGGAGCCATCCTGGCCTGAGCCTCCTACTCAGAGAACCAGCAGGGGGCCCTGGATGGTAGGAAGGGCATTTGGAGGGGGGACAAGGGAAAGGAAGGAATGTAAGAAGGATAAAGAAGGGCCAGGTGTGGCGGCGCACACCTTTAATCCCAGCACTCGGAAGGCAGAGGCAGGCGGATTGCTGTGGATTCGAGGCCAGCCTGGTCTACAAAGCAAGTCCACGATAGCCAAGGCTAACAAGAGAGACCTGTCTCAAAAAACCAAAGAAGAAGAAGGAGGAGGAGGAGGAGGAGGAGAGTAGGGGTGAAATGGATGAGAGAGAGGGCAAAACACCCCCTTTCTGAGGGCCTACTGTTACCTCCGTAGGCTTACTGCGCCTCCGGGGCCCCAGGGACTCTCTACCTTATTCTATGGACGCTTTATTACATACTGCAAGGCAGCTGCCCGATGGTCCCCCTTCCTCAGAGTGGAGTATGGGCAGAGGGCACAGGCGCTCTCAAGCGCCCCAACAATGCATGTCAACCCTGGGTCTGGATCCATATACCCAGCTCCCATGTCCACCCCTGCTGGGCCTCTAGAGGTGGCAGTAGAAGAAGCAGAGTCACAGCAAGGTGCCCTGCACTGCAGGGAAGCACCTCAGAGTCCCACGCAACGCTAGGGTGCCCTCTATTAGAGAAATCGGTGAGGTCAAGACAGCTCTACCAACGAGCTGCATCCACAGCCCGACGGAGTTGGGGTATTTTGTTTGTTTGGTTTTTGATACTAGGTATTTCATGTGTTGGTCTTCCTCAGAGGATGGCAGCTCAGGGCTGGACCACAAGGACAGAGGCAAGGACACGTCTCAGGCCTCCTGGGCCTGCTTAACCTGACCCTAACACCCTGCACAGAAGTCCTTTCTGGTGTGGTGTGGGACCAAGGGCCTCCCCTATAGGTAAGAGGCCCACGGGACCCACAGATTCAGATCCCTTCTTGGGGGTCTTTGTATGCAGCGAGTGTGAGCACTGCCCACAGGGAGGGACATCTGCACCTATCCCTACCCAGCACGTGGCACAATGCACGTGTGGCCAACAATCACCGACACAAAATGCCAGGGGATCTGGTGCACAGCTGGACAGCAGCCGGGTGCTGGTCATCTCCAGCTGCTTCCCTTATGTCACACGGAGCCAGTGGAGGGACAGAGGACCCCCTGCCATAATGATCAGACACCCAAAGGAGGACACTGGGCCATAGGATACAGTCGGGAAGACTGACCAAAGCCTTTAGCTCTTGGTGCCTCAGTTGCTTGGGAAGCACACACTCAGTCACTCTGTGTTTTATCGAGCAATTACAATGAGCAAAGAGTGACCAAGCATGCAGATAACTAGCTCAAACGCCATCCTGAGGGCTAGGGATGGAACTCAGTTGGTAGAGTGTTTTGCCTAGCACACATGGAAGTCTGGGTTCAATCCCAGCACTGTGTACACTGGGTGTGAGGGTGCTCATTTCCAATCCTAGCACCCGGGAGGTTGAGGCAAGAGGATCCAAAGTTCAATGTCATCTTCGGCTACATGGGAGCTCAAGGCCAGCTGGCCTGGCCTATGTGAGACTAAAAGAGGGGGAGAGAGAGGTAGAGAGGTAGGTAAGGAGATACACTGGTTGGTCTTGAGATGAAGTTGGCGCCGGCCTCTGTAATCCCAGCATGCAGGGCAAGGGAACTGTTAAGAATTCTACTTTAGGGCTGGAGAGATGGCTCAGAGGTTTGCTCTTCCAAAGGTCCCAAGTTCAATTCCCAGCAACTACATGGTGGCTCACAACCATCTATAATGAGATCTGGTGCCCTCTTCTGGCGGACAGGCACACATGCAGGCAGAATATTGTATACATAAATAAATAAACCTTAAAAATAAAAAAAAAAAGAATTCTACTTTAAACTGAGCTGTGGCGCACTCAGGAGGCAAAGGCAAGAGGATTTCTGTGTTCAAGGCCAGCCTGGTCTACAGAGTGAGTCCCAGAACAGCCAAGGCTACACAGAAATACCCTACCTCGAGGGCTAGAGAGATGGCTCAGCGGTTAAGAGCACTGCCTGCTCTTCCAAAGGACCCGGGTTCAATTCCCAGCAACCACATGGCAGCTCACCCCTGTCTGTAACTCCAAGATCTGACATTCTCACACCAACACACATAAATTAAAATTAAATAAAAAATATTTAAAAAAAAAAAAAAGAAAAAAAAAGAAATACCCTACCTCAAAAAACTAAATACAAAAACAAAATCTAGCCCAGCCTGTGCTTACAGAGAACTTGTCTCAAAAAATTTTTTATTTAAGTTAAAACCCCAAAACTCCATCTTGATTTCTTCCTGGCCTTGCATTCAGAGGTGCTCAGAGCAGGGTGGGGTCTTTGGCCACTGCGAGCTTGCGGAGCCAGCATGTGACTCCACATCTTCAGACACCACTTCCCTTCAACCTACTGCCCACAAGCAGTGAGATGTCACCTGTGGGCACCAGCCCGGGGCGAATAGATAACTGACACAAAGGCCTGGGATTTGTGTCCCTGACAGCTGTATGACAAGGAGACGCTGGCCCTTTGCCGCAGCGGATGTGATGCGTCAATGGTTGTCCACCCGTCCACCCGTGATGAGGGGCATAGAAAGGGCAGTCGGAGCCGGCAAGCCCTTCGCCCATTCTTCCCAGGACATCCTGAGCAGAGAAATGACCTGCTCATGGGCCACTTCCCAAGCTAGCTGATAGGCCACGAGCAGCAAGCATGGTGTGACAGCAGCCCGAGCTGCAGAGACGGGCCAGGAACCCAACCACCCTGTGCAGGATCATTCAGCCTTCAGCCTGAAAGGGGTTCCAAGCCCAGCAGGAGCTTCAGAGAAGAGAACCCTTTCTAGAACCTTATGATAACCTCAGCTTTACATCAGACAGAAGCTAGCAACTGTGGAACAAGGGAACCACAGGCTCGCCGGCCCTTAGAGCCTTCGTTTTCTCATCTATAAAATGAGATGGATGCTATCTCCCTCAAAGGTGCATTATGAAATAAAAATGTGTTAATTCAGTAAAGCTACGAGAACAGTATCCACCCAGGCTCAGGCCTCAGCCTGAATAGCTTGGTCTTTAGGCTCATGACTGCGTGCACACACATCTGTGCACACATGAGTCACACGTGTGTCTGCACGCTTACGCACATTAAACCATCTGCTCACACTTTCCCAGAACGTGTTAGGTATTTAATTTCAAGTCTAGCCTCAGACTGAGTGAAGCTGAGGTTCTGTTTCCATAGGAACCAGGGCAGCAAGCTTCCTGTCACCCGTGCAGTTGAAAGGAAAGGGCGGAGAGATGGTGAACAGGACAGAACCTGATCCCATTTGGGGGTGAGCCGCACTGCCTGCAGACCCCTGAGCACAGGGACACTAGATGACTCAAACTCTAGAGCCTGACACAGGAGGGGCCTGGTGGCGAGCCCCACTGCACACAGACCCTTCAGTACAGGGACACTGGGGATTCAAACTCTTAAAAGCTAAGAGCTTACTGCATTGTATTGACAGCTGCTCTGAGGTCCTGCCTTCTCAGCCATGCAGAGCAGCCACACAGCCCTTCCTTGAAACTTCAAGGCACCAGCAACTCGCTACTTCATGAAATAGCCTATTCGATTAATGTTAAGTGAAAATGGAGAGAAGACCGTGTTTCCACACTTTCCAGAGCATTCCAAGCATAAAGGACTGCTTTGGTACTTGGGGGAGCTCAAAGGCTCTCCCTCTACCTCACTATCCTCCCGTCTCCTGGGTGACAGTGACTATAGCTCTTGGCTTCATTCCTTCAGCACTCTCTGTTTCCGCAGCCATACCATCCCACAGTCCTGGCAGAGCCCCATCCCCCAGCACTTTCTCAAGCTCTGGGTCCTCCCTGGGCCCCTACCAGCCAAGCGCATCCTCTCTGAGGACTGAGCCTCTGTAGAAGGTTGGACCATGACCCCTGCAAAGGACACCAGGCGTTCAGGCTTGAACCCCTGATACCTGTGGCTTTGACCTTTCTTGGAAAGAGAGCATCTGTGGCTATCATGGAGTTAAATTAAGGGTGGAGTGGAGTGAGGGCCTGATCTAACAACTGGAGAGGGTAACTTAGACACAGATACACACAAACACACACAAACAAACACAGACACACACAGAGACACACATGCATACTACACATAAACACACACATACACAGATAAAGACATGTACACACACAGACACACATGCATATACACAGTCTCTGTCCCTGTCACTCACACACCACGGGGGGCGGGGGGAGAAGAAAGCCAGATGAAACAGACTAGAAACAGGAGTCACACAGCCACACACCAAGGGACGCCAAGAATTCCTGGCTACCACCCCAAGATGGATACCTCAGAGCCTCCAGGGGCAGCCAGCTCTGCCCACACCTTCCTTTCAGGCTCTGCCCCCACCCCCCCAACACTCACAAGACAATCCTGATGTTTTAGGCAGCTGTTCAGTATCCCAGTATCTGGCAGTCGTCCGTCCTCCCCCCCCTCCCCAATCCTGCCCCTCCAATTTTGTGTCATGGTTAAGGTCACACGCTGTTCACCCCAGCTCTGGTTAGCAAAACTTGGTGGATTTTTCCCATGTCCCACCTAGAACAGCTGGTCACTTATGCACAAGGGGCCCCGCATGACCACCCAACAGTCACTAGGCCATTCGGCTCCCTCCCCTGAGCCTCATGGCATCCTGGGGACCCAGAGTCAGCCTGTGGGATTTTGTTTTCATTTTTGTTGTTATTTCTGTGTTTGAGACAGGGCCTCAGTCTGCAGCCAGCAATCCTCCTGCCTCAGCCTCCAAGGCTGAGGTTATAGCAGGCTTAGCTCAGAAGCTGTGCTTTCCCTAACAGGTTCCCTAAGGCTCCAGGGACAGCGGGGAGGGTGGCTATGTTGCTGCAGACCAACCCTTCCTGGCGTGGAACCTTCTAGGCTCTGATCTTGGCTGAGAGTCCAGGGGCAGGGCTGAAGGTCATCTCTGAGGTCAGCCTTCCCACCGCCCAAAGCTCACGTAGCAAAGGGCACGCTGGCATTTGGTGTGGTGATACTTGCCTTGTAAGACCCCCTCCCCCACCCGGGGGATATATTTCTGTCCCCCACGCCCTCCAGAGACCATGGTGAGTCCCTGGACTGTCCCACACAACTGCTCTTCAAACTGAAACTGCCCTGCCCCACCCCCATTCTGTGTCGCTGTGAACGAACAGCAACAAAACATGATTCCATGCCAAAGGTGTGGCCTACAGCTTCCCAGAGCCGGTTTCCTGCCAGGCCTAGGTACTGACCATGGGGGTGCTGGCCCTTAGCTGGTGTGTGTGTGTATGTGTGTATGTGTGTGTGTGTGTGTATGTGTATATGCACGCAAGCGCACAAGAGTACTTGGGCATGCATGCCCTTCTACAGGCAGCTTGGAAGGATGGAGAGGCAGGTGGAGATTCTGTCAGTCAGGGAGACATTGAAATTAAAATGAGAACTAAATACACACACACACACACACACACACACACACACACACACACACGTCTATACCCACCCTCACATTCAACACACATACACACACTTCCCTGACACTTCCTTCACTCTGTGTGCATCTTACAGCTGTCATGAAACAGCACTGCACTTGTGAGCCTGGAATCCAGTGGCTTCTGGGATATTCGGTGATTCCTACCAGGGCTTCCAAAGTGTGGGAGTTGGTTCTGCAGGACCCGCCCAGCCTCCTGCCCCCACCTCATCCCATCCTGCTTCCTCTCCTTGGTTCCTTTCACCCACGCTGGTTGCTCTTGACCCTAACCTTTGAACTTGGGTGTGAATCATTTCCTCTGTCAAAGGAGTGTACGAGCGCATGTGCACACACACACACACACACACACACAAGCATGCTAGGGGAAAGAAAAGAGGCACGCCTCCTTCCGGACCTGGAACTCTAGAACATGCAGGGGCTGGAGATGTTGGAACAGGACCTGGAATGACACACACACAGGCTGGGCCCAGTGCAGAAAAGTCTGGTAAGATGGATGGGTAAGACGGAAGCTCTCAGCCGCTGCCCCAGCACTTTGGTCTCTGTCTCTCGGAAACTGCAAGCAAGCCACCAATAAACTTTCTTTCTATAAGTTGCCTTGGTCAGGGTGTCTCTTAACAACACTAAAAAAGTGAGGCAGAAGGGCCAGTGCCCTGGGGACCCTTCCCCCCCCCCACCACACCACCTTCCATGCCCAGGGGAACAGATCCCAAATGCCCTGGGCCCATAAGGAAGAACAGCATCGCCCTGTGCCAGTCCTGGGTCTCTGAAGCCTGGCCTACAGAAGATGCCATTTCAGACCTGGACAGCACGAGAAGGAAGGCTGGGCCTGCACCACACAGCAGAGAGACACCTGAGCTCTCACGGCCATGCCCCAAATCTGGGGCTGCTGGCACAGCAAGCCGCCTCTCCTGGCCCAGCAAATGACTGTGACACCAGGGCCCCACCCCCCCAGACCAGGAACTAAACTGATGAGGTGGAGCTTCATGGTCCCACAGTGTCTGGCAGGGCCAGTCCCTGGTACCCTCCAACCAGAGCAGCATTGTCCCTGGCAGCTCTCCCAGAACAAACCTTGGAATGCTGTACTCTAAACTTAGGAATCAACAACCAAAGACAGCTCGGGGCGGGGGGGTGGGGGGGCCCTCAAGTAGGTGGGACCCCAAAGGGTTCTTCTAAGGTCCAGGGCCTTCCTGTGAGGATCCTGCAAGCCTGGGCTGGGCTCTCAGCACCTTCAGTAGTTCTCCCGCTGGGATCTGTAGTGTTGCCTCTGACTGACCACCTGCAGCTTCTGTTTGCATCTTTATCAGCTCTCTGCCTCTTTGGACTGGGCCTCTTTAACCCTTTATAGCTTTCTTTTATATGCGTGCATTTCCATGGCTTGAACATAAGTAGTGGTTAAGATTCAAATAAAAAAGAATATGAGGCTGGGGAGATGGCTTAGCAGGCAAAATGCTTGCCAAGCCAACACGGGACCCAGCACGCACAGGCGCTGTGGCAGCACCACCTGTAACCCAATGTGCAGGAGGCAGAGTCAGGGAATTCCAGGCTAGTACCAACAGTGGCCCTGCCCTCAGGGCAATGGAGGGAAGCGACCCGACATCAACGCTGGGCACACAGACTCCTGCGCCCACATCTGCAAACACACATGAAAACACACATGCACACACGAAACAAAAAAAAACAGGCTTATGGACAGGTATCGAGGGGAACTGGGTCTATTTAGTAAGCTGAAGCCAACAAATGCAATGTAGCGGTGACATTCTTGCCCTAGGGGTGGGCACAGACATAACTGTCCCTGTCTCCAGCATTACCTGTTTGTGACACAGTGCACTGCTAATTCTAAGCAGTGTGCGTAAAGGTCAGAATCTATATTAGAGCCCACCAAACAGCCACTGGAATTAAAGGCGTGTGCCGCCAGGCCCTGCGCAGTTAAATATCACAGGCAGGGCACTATTCGGGTTTCTTCCAATCTCCTTTAATGTTGTTTTTTGTCATCATCATTTGTTTTCTTGAAACAGGCTAGTTTCAAACTCTCTTTTTTTCTTTTTTGAGACAGGGTTTCTCTGTGTAGCCTTGGCCATCCTGGACTCACTTTGTAGACCAGGCTGGCCTCGAACTCACAGCAATCCGCCTGCCTCTGCCTCCTGGGTGTTGGGATTAAAGATGTGAGCTACCACCACCCGGCTCTAGTTTCAAACTCCTAATCCTCCTACACCAGCCTCCTAAAACCAAGGATCACAGGTGTGTCTCACATGCCTGGCTGAAAAACTCGCTTTGTGTTCTACACACTGTGGAATTTACGCGCAGGGGTTGCTCATGGCATTCCTGTGTCTACAGGATTTTAAGGACAGCGTGTCACTCACTCTGGAGCCCTGGCTGGCCTGGAACTGAGAGGCCCACCAGTCTCTGCTTCCGTGTGCTGGTAGTAAAAGTGTGACCCACCAGGCCCAGCTCTACCTGCGTACGGCCTCTACACCTTGTAGCAGAACGCCTCAGCACTAACGCTGACCAGCTCTGTTCTAACGCTGACCACCAATGCTGGGGCTCTCCCCTCCAGCTCAGCAATCTAGCTGAAATTTGTTGCTCTGTATCGTCTTAAAGAAACAACAACAACAAAATGACCTTATTTCTTCTCTTTTTCCATTTCCTTGATTTCTGCTCTTATCATCATTACTTCCTTCCTTCTACTGACTTGGTGGCTTAGTCAGGGCCTGGCCAGGAAACAGCTACTGTATCACTGATCTTAATCTCAACTTATAGGGGTAGGGTGTGTGTGTGTGTGTGTGTGTGTGTGTGTGTGTGTGTGTGTGTGTGTGTGAAGTGTGGCTTTGTCCATTTGTTTTATTTTTGAGACATAAATTTTTGTTTTAAAATTTTTTGGGGGGAGTGGTTGTTTTTGAGACAGGGTTTCTCTGTGTAGCCTTGGCTGTCCTGGACTCACTTTGTAGACCAGGCTGGCCTCGAGCTCACAGCAATCCGTCTGCCTCTGCCTCCCGAGTGCTGGGATTAAAGACGTGCGCCACCATGCCCAGCATAACCTTTTGTTTTATATCTATTCACTTTTGTTTTATGTGAGGGTTTTGCCTACATGAATGTCTATGCAACATATGTGTGTATACTTGGTGCCTGTAGAGGTCAGAAGAGGGCATCAGATCCCCCTGGACCTGGAGTTACAGAGAAGTCCTCTGCCAAGAGCAACCAGTGATCTTAACCATCTCTCCAGCCCTAGACACGGTCTTACTAGGAAGCCCAGCCAGACCTTGAACTTCTTTGTATCCCAGGCTGGTCTCAAACTCATATTGATCTTCCTGCCTCCGACTCCTGAGTGCTGGATCACAAGTGTGAGCAAGCACATCTGCGGCACACAATACCACCAGCCAGCAAAGGTGGCTAAGCACTGAAGGCGTCTGTTGATCCCCAGCGGGTGACTAAAGCCATCATTGTCACACAGTGTGGTCTCTATGACACCCCACGATGATTTGGCTCAGGAGCACACAGGAAGAGTACAAGATTCATCCATCCACTTAGAGAGTTGGTGCTCCATGCTCCACTCCCTTCCAAACCTCCCACTGAGCCCAGTTGTTCATGTTTAGTCTTTAAAGTAGCCTTCCTGAGGGGCAGAGAGATGGCCCAACCTGGACTACTCTAGCAAAGCTGAATTTGGTAGCTGGGCGTGGTAGCACACACCTTTAATTCCAGCACTCAGAGAGGCAGAGGCAGGCAGATCTCTGTGAGTTTGATGGTCTACAAAGCAAGTCCAGGACAGGCAGTATTACACAGAGAAACCCTATCTAAAAAAAAAAAAAAAAAACTGAGTTTGGCTGCCAGCTCACAACTACCTATAACTCTAGCCCCAAGAGAATATGTCCTCTTTGAGCACCTGAAGTCATGTGCACACATATGCACGCATGTACACACATGTGCGTACATGGGTGTATACATACATGCGCACATGTGTGCACACACATACACAGGGCACACACATGCACACACACACACCTAAAAATAATAAAAGTAAATCTAAAACAATCCTTCTGGGTCTGGAGAGATGACTCAATGGTTAAGAGCACTGTCTGTTCTTCCAAAGGACCCGGGTTCGATTCGCACCACCCACATGGCAGCTTACAACTGTTTGTAACTCCAGTCCCAAGGGATCTGACACCCTTATACCAATGTACATAAAATTAAAAAACAAAACAATCTTCCTGATAATCTGGCTAACTTAAGCAAAGAGCTGCTCCCCTCCCCATGTTGTATGGGCTGCTTCAACAACAACAAAAAGGTTCCCCAATTCACAGCTAATTGGGATTTCCAGAAGACCAGACTTGCTGAGTGGGATCCAAGGAGGGACAGCCTTAAGGAATGAGCTCCAACTCATGGGGGCCTGGATTGCCTGTGGACACCAAAGCCATCTGAGTACAGGGCAGCAGAGTCCTCCACAGTGAGGGGGGTTGGGGAAGCCATTGCCCCCCTCCACTGATGTTAGGAGCACCCTCGTGTTATGAGAGGGTCCCAAGAGAAGCAATCTATTTGTTCTAGAAAAATATATATCCAGCACTTCAGTCTAGAGTAGTGCCAAAAACTACAGTCCTGGGAAGACGTTTGACAAACACTCGCAAGAGGCACTCAGTGAAAACCACAAGCAGTGGATTCTGTAGTGAGATGGAGGGATGGGAGACCTCTGTTTTTACAGTGTGTGTGTGTGTGTGTGTGTGTGTGTGTGTGTGTGTGTGTGTGCGCTCGTGTAGGGTGTGGAAGTCAGAGAGTCAGTTGTCTCCTTCCATCATGTGGGTCCTAGAGCTCTAACTCAGGTCATCAGAGTTGGAGGCAAGCAGCTTTACCCTCTGAGCCATCCTGCCCCCAAAACACACACACGCACACACAAACACACAGACACAGACACACACACACACACACACACACACACACATTCTCTCTCTCACCTTTTTAAAATATTTATTTTTTTATTTTTTGAGCCAAGATCTCACTCACGTTCTAGCCCTGGCTGGCCTAGAACTCAAAGAGATCTGCCTATCTCTGCCTCTCAAGTGCTAGGATCACAGGCATATACAACCAAATTGCCTTTCTTTCTTTTTAAAAATTAAAAAATAAGCCGGGCGGTGGTGGTGCATGCCTTTAATCCCAGCACTCGGGAGGCAGAGGCAGGCGGATGACTGGGAGTTTGAGGCCAGCCTGGTCTACAAAGCAAGTCCAGAACAGCCAAGACTACACAGAGAAACCCTGTCTCAAAAAACCAAAAAACAAACAAATATTTAAAAATATTTTAAAATTAAAAGTGTGTATGTGTGTCTGTGTGTCTGTGTGTGTCTGTGTGTGTCTGTGTGTAGAGGCCAGAAGAGGACGTCGGATCCCCTAGAGCTTGAGTGAGCCACCATGTGGGTGCTAGGAACCAAAACCAGGTCTTCTGCAAGAGCAGCCAGTGTGCTCTTAACCACTGAGCCCTCTCTCCAGCCCACCTCGCGCTGATTGTTCAAGATAGCACCTGGGTAGGCCAGTCTGCCCTCAAGCACACTAAGTAGCGGATGACCTTGAACAGCTCTGGCGCTCCACCCTTGAGCTGGCTTGACAGGCGCTGTCCATAGCCACGCCCACTTCCTGTGGTACTGACTCCTACATTCCCAGCCCTCGGTGATTTTTTTTCAAGAGAAGTGCCCAAATGACACAACAGGGAAAGAAAGGTCAAGAGCCAAAGCTGAGCAACTACAAAGACACAGAAAACAACACTGACAATGTGAACATGGACCCCACCTCAACAGACCCAAAGCCGAAAAAGCATAAGAACTCAAATTATAAACGTGCTAGAAGAAAACTGACTGCATCTTTGCAACTTGGTGTGAGACAGTTCTCATAACACACAGAAAGTGAAAGCTGCAAAGGAAGAAAAGAGAAAGAAATTGCAAGATGAGACTTCACCAAAAGCGAGAGGACACACTCTGCTGATTAAAAAAAAAAAAAACCAAACCATGATTAACAAGCCACAGACCAGGATAAACGCTTTGCAAAACATACATCTGACAAAAGAGCAATATCCAGAAGTAATGAGGAAGGGTTGAGCCATCCAATTTGAAAATGAGCAACAGATTTGAGAAAGATATTTTACAAAGGAAAAATATATGAATAGCTAGGAAGGTCATGAAAATGTGCTGGGCCACATTAGTCATCAGACAGATGCAAAATTAAAGCCAGAGCGAAATAGCACAACCCGCCCACCAGAATGACTAAAATTTAAGAGTGACAGCAGCAAATGTTGGCATGAAGGCACAGCGGCCAGAACCACTGCACATGCTGCTGGGACTGAGGCCGTCAGGCCACTGTGGGTGAAGATCTAGCACTTTCTCTCAGAACTGACTCCAAGGGCCAATCGGTCCGGATTCCACGAGACAGATGGAAGCAGTGCCATGAGAGACGAGGATAAGGAGCTCCTCATGAGGGCTGGAGAGATGGCTCAGTGGTTAAGAGCACTGCCTGCTCTTCCAAAGGACCCGGGTTCAATTCCCAGCACCCACTCACAACTGTCTGTAACGCCAAGATCTGACGCCCTCACACCAACGCACATTAAATTAAAACTAAATAAAAATAAATAAATAAAAGATGCTCATCGTGAAGCCCTGACCAGAAGCAACCAGAGGAAACAGGAAAATGTCAAAGCCACAGAAGGGTCAGGCAGAGAGCACGGCCCGGTTGTGACACGGAACAACATGGGGACCCACAGCAGTGACTGACTGTGCCAACATTCAAAGTGGATAGGGGAATCTGGGGTGGGGAAACTCCCTGGGGGAGACAAAGGGACAGGGGACTCTCTGGGACGATGCCAGTGTTCCATGTTGTGGCTGAGGTCGGAACACATGGCACATTCACCTGTCAAAATCCACAGAACAGCAGTGGCGCAGGAGTGTGGAAAAAGAGCCACGGTGGCTAACAAAACGTGAGCAGAAGGGAGTAAAAGTCACGAGCACCGACACTGGCAGCTTATTAAAACCGATGTCTCAGTAGCTGGGTGTGCTGGCACCTGCCTGCGATCTCAGCCTTCAGGAGATACAGGTAGAAGGATTAGAAGTTCAAGGCCAGCCTCGGCTACATAATGGGTTTGAGGGTAGCCTCAGCTACCTGAGACTCTGTCTCAAAGACAGAATTAATTAGTCAATAAAATATATCTGAAGAGAGCCTGACCGTCGGTGGACAGATGTAGACAGAAAGGGAGCTTTCACAGTAGGGTCCAGCAGGGTGTGTGGGCAGCCGTAGTTCCACCATCTTTTCCTTATGTTTGAAATGTTTCTTGGAAAATTGGGAAAATGGGACCTGGGGAGATGGCTCAATTGGTAAAAAAGGCCTCTGCTGCACAAGGACCCGGGGTTCAATCCCCAGCACCCACGCAGAAGCTAGACATGGCTGTACATACTAGTATTCCCCGAGGCCCACATAGAGAGAACTGACCCCCAAAAGTTGTCCTGACTTCCACACATGTGCCATGCCACGTGTGTCTCACACACGCACACACACACACACACACACACACACACAGTAATTTGCAAAAACCAAGGTAGAAAATGATACAGGAAGATCATGTTGACCTCCATGCATGCTCACACTCGTGCGCACTGTCCACACAATCACACAAAATAAAGTGAGTTGGGGGAAATGTGAGAGACTGAAACACATCTAACGAACAGCAGGGAAATGAAATACAAAAAGAGTCAGGAGGCAAGCCCCCCTCCCTTCCCCAGGTGCCATGGGTTAGAATGGGACTTCAGTGTTTCCTTATTCCAGGAAGAAGCTCTCTCCTTCCTGCTTCCCTTCCCTGCAGCCTAATGCAAACTGTGCTGGGAGCGGCAGCACGCAACCCCCTCAGGCTGCAGATTCAGGGAAAGCACTGCCCAGGTACACTGGGCTTTTAAGAGCTTGCACCGCCCCCTGCTGGACAAAAGGATCCTTGCCGCTGCCCCTCTCTATTTTCTGCAGGTAGCGAGCTAGCTCCTGGCTGTGTCACCAACATCCTGCATATTAGAGGGTATTGATACAGAGGCACTGCCTGCCTGTAGGGCACACCCACTGTGTCCACACTGCGTACCCAGGTCCTGGAGGATGCCCCCTGCCTACCGACACACACCACGAAGGCAGACTGAGGCTACCCTCTCCAGGCAGGACACCAATCCCCATTTGTTCCTTTCCTCTCTATCTTGGGCTGAAACACTAGGTAAACGTCTGAATCTGCAATAAATACTTTCTTCTTTAAAAAAAAAAAATGTATCTATTATTTTGATTTTTGTGTATGTGTTGGGGGTGGAGTACTTTGCTTGCACACATGTCTGCACATGTGTGTTTGCCTGGTACCCTCAGAGGACAGAAGTTACTAAAGTTACAGATAGATGTGAGCTGCTATGTGGGTGCTGAGTATTAAACCTAGGTCTTCTGCAAGGGGCCATCTCTCCAGCCCTGCTGTGCTTTCTTCATTACTGACAGCAATGCCCTGTGACAAATGTCACACACGAGTCAGCACACACATGGCTAGGAGCCCTGCATGAAAGAATCCTATGTTGAGAACAGCAGCTGGCCTTATCCAAGGCCGGACTAAGGCCTGCCCTGGCCATTTCTGCTTATAGCCAATCACAGCATGGCACCGAGACCCCAGAACTCGGGAGCTGGGGAGACTGCAGCACAGAGCCACATATCTGTGAGTCAGGGACCAAGTCCCTCCCACTCCCTTTCCACAGTGCCTTTACCCACTTACACCCTGACCTGGCTCCAACCCCGGAGCCTTTCTTCTCAGTGTTGTCTCTGGCGGTAGGTTGATTTGATCTACTGGTTATTCCTCACTCTCTGAGCCCCGGGTCAGTCTACCCCTAAGAATGTACTAGATTCTAGTAATTCCACGCATGCAGCCTGACGAGTAGCTCAGTCAGCAAAGCACCTGCCTTGCAAACATGAGGACCTGAGTTCAAATCTCAGAAGTCACGTTAAAAACCAGCTGTGGGTGACATGTGGTACAATCTCAGCATTGAGGACGCATACACAGGAGGATCCTCAGAGCTCGCTGGCCACCTGGCCTAAGTGACAAGTTCCAGGCTATTAAGAAACTCTCTCAGGGGGCTGGAGAGATGGCTCAGAGGTGAAGGACACTGACTGCTCTTCCACAAGTCATGAGTTCAATTCCCAGCAACCACATGATGGCTCACAACCATCTATAATGTGATCTGATGCCCTCCTCTGACCTGCAGATGTACATGCAGGCAGAGCACTGTATACATAATAATAATAAATAAATAAATCTTTCAAAACGAAAAAGAAAGAAACTCTCTCTCAGAGGGCTGGAGAGATGGCTCAGAGGTTAAGAGCACTGTTTGCTCTTCCAAAGGTCCTAAGTTCAATTCCCAGCAACCACATGGTGGCTCACAGCCATCTATGGTAAGATCTGGTACCCTCTTCTGGCATGCAGGAGTTACATGCAGGTAGAACACTATACACATAATAAATAAATACTAAAAAAGAAGAAATGAAATTCTGTCTCAGAGCATAAGGTGCCTGAGGAACAATAACCAAAGCTGTCCTTTGGGCTTCTATGTGTGCACACACAGAGATAGACATCACATCTCCTGCTCAAAACCACATGACAGGCAATGCTGAAGGAATCCTAAGTGGCCAGGTGTTGTGCTGTCCTCTCTTCATTGTAAGCCACAAACCCAGGCCGGTGCTGTAGAGGGAAAAGACAGTCCATGGAAGAGGTGAAAGTACTGACAAGATATATCAAATAAGGAACTAACAACCAGCACATATAAAGAACCACCTCAATTCATCAACAAGCAATCTGACACCAGCACATATAAAGAACCACCTCAATTCAACAACAAGCAATCTGACACCAGCATATATAAAGAACCACCTCAATTCAACAACAAGCAATCTGACACCAGCATATATAAAGAACCACCTCAATTCAACAACAAGCAACCTAACACCAGCATATACAAAGAAATACCCCAACTCAAGAACAAGCAACCTGACTCAAAAATGGGCAAAGAACCTGGTATGATGGCACACATTTATAATCCCAGCACTTGATAGGTGGAGGCAAGAGGATCAGTATTCAAGGCCATCTCAGCTACATAGCCATAACTAGTGCAACACTGGGCACAGGGTGAATGGTGTCCCCACCACCCCCACTCCTGCACCCTCACACTCCCGTGTCCCTACCACCCCCTATCCCCAACACCCCCACATCCCCATACCTCAACACTCCCACATAGTAATATCTCTGAAAAAAGGCTCTTAGGCCAACAATATGGCTCACCTACTAAAGGTGCTTGCCACCAAGCCTGATGACCTAAGTTTGAACCCTGTACCAAATAGTGGAAGAAGAGACCTGACCATCTCAACCCTAACCCTAACCTGTGTCACAGCCAGCGCACACAAACACAAATAAATGCATAAATAGAACAATTTTTAGTTTTGGAAAGGGAAAAAAAAAAAAAAAAGGAAAGGCTTTCTGCAGATATAAGGTGGTGACTTAAGATGTGATCATTCAGGGCTGGAGAGATAGCTCGGAGGTTAAGAGCACTGGCTGCTCCTCCAGAGGTCCTGAGTTCAATTCCCAGCAACCACATGGTGGCTCACGACCATCTATAAGATCTGGTGCCCTCTTCTGGCCTGCAGGCAAAACACTGATACATAATAAATAAATCTTAAAAGGAGAGAGAGAGAGAGAGATGATCATTCCAGCTGTCCTGAGCCCTTAAATATCCTCACTTTTTAAAAGGCAGAGGGAGATCCGAGAGAGAAGGGTCAGGAGACAGCAGAGGCAGAAGCTGGGGTGACATGACTGCAAGCCAAGGAACGCTGAGGCGGCTGTGGCCACCAGGAGCCAGGAGAGGACTGGGCCAAAAGCTTCTTGGACTTAACCCGGCAGGGTCTGCTTCTGCGTTCTGACCTCCGGAGCAAACCAAAGTCACGTGTCAATCACCACAGGAGATGTTGGGCCAGCCCCAGAGGTGGGAGATGAGGAGAAACAAAGCAGAAGACTTATGGGCACTGAGGCTGGGGTACAGCCTCTAGGGAGCCCTGATTTGCCTGCCTGTCCTGTGGCAGGGAAGAGCTGGGACCCCGGTGGCCCACTATACAAAACAGATTCCAGCCAGGAGCACAAATCCAATGCCAGGGAGGTTGGACCCTTCCGGAGCCCCAAGAGTAGACTCCTTAGTGGGCAATGCCATCCATATCCCCTGACCATGACTGGCCCACTGGCCTAGGCATTCTTACCCTCCCTGCTTTCTTGAGGACTGGCTGAGCGGAAACTTCCCTTCTTAGAGAGTCTCTCTCTCTCTCTCTCTCTCTCTCTCTCTCTCTCTTCCCCACCCCGCCCCTTGCTGAAACACAAACGCTTGGAACAAGATAAAACTGCTTAATTTCTAAAAGCCACAAAACCAATCCAGAGCAACGAAAAAAGAAACCACGCCGACCCTTGGCTGGAGAAGCGGCATTCCGTGCCTCTGAGGCCTGTCCCTGCTCAGTGACTCATGCCAGCCCTGCTGAGGAGTCTGAAGCATTTGCCTGGGGGAATCTCTGAGAGCCCAAGAAGACGACCCTAAGCCAGCCTCACAAGGCAGGAGAGCTGGGGCAGGGGGAGGGACGGGGCTGAGCTTGGCCCCAACTAGGGTAAGACCACACCCTCTGTCACACCTCCTGGACAGCAGGGCTGGACACTTTTCAGCCACCAGCCCTGGGGGCAGCCAGCCAGCGGGGTCTCCATCCACTCGAGCACACATGTGCACCCCTAGTTCACTGCCTACTGAAGTGAGGATGGAAGCAAGTTGTCACAGCATCTGACACTGGGACAAAAAGGCAGGTTCCAGTACACCCAGCTGGAAGTCGGGAGCCAACCAAAGGCACACCAAGAACTCAGAAGCCCACTGAGTGGGGAGGGACTCAGCCTCACCCTGCAGATTAGGAAACTGAGGACTAGCCACACAGCTATCTGCTCAAGGCCACCCCTAGGGGTCAGGAAAAGAACTTTACTTCCCCAGGGACTGGGGTTAGGATTAGGGCTACCACTGACCCCACTTAATTAACCTGGGGTGGGAACACACTGGGAAAGTGGCGGGGATTTTCCTCTTCTCTCCTAGTCTGGCCATTTACAGCTGAGGTTTTGGGGGAGAAGTTTTGTAAATCTCCACCCAAATGGAGGTTTCCTAAAGAGTCATTCATGCCCAGCATGGTGGCCTGTGCCCGTACCCCACTTATCCAGAGGCTAAAGCAGGGTGATCGTGAGTTCGAGACCAGCCTGGGGCACGTAGCAAGACTACACCTCAAAATGAGAAAAGAAAAAAAAAACCCAACAATGTATATAGCTGGGAGCATAGCAGTTGTGGGTACCTGCTTAGCATGATTGGGGTCTTGGATTCCATTTACGGTCCCCCCAAAAAGGGAGGGAGGAAAGAGAGGACCGATCTTTGGCCTGGCCCATCCTGAGAGAAGCTCCCATCTGGGGATGTAGCTCACTAGTAGACTGCTTCCTGAGCTATCGCCAGCATCACAGGAACCTGTGACAGCTTTGCAATCCCAGCACCCCGCAATAGAGAGAGGAAGACCAGAGCTCAGTATCATCCAGGGCTACACAGTGAAGCTGAGGCCAAGTGACTTGCCTCAAAACTAGTGAAAAGAGAAGGCCTCGCTCTGGTCTAGCGCCGTGCTGTCCTTGGCTGAGGGCACCAGTGATGGCTGGGTGGTGAAGGCCAGGATCCATGGCTCTCAAAGGCTGCTTTGTTCAAGTGTATAAAAATCTCTGGTCAGCCCATGAGGCTCCAAGCTTTCACCCTTGGGTCTCAAGGGAGCCACCTCCTCCTTATGCCAGGCTCTCAAATACCCTGCTGTCATCCACCTGGGCTGGGCCTTGCCATCCACAGAATGAAGGCTGGGCTGAGGGTATGTGGCTCAGTGGTTGAGGAGGCCCTGAATCCACAACCCAGCACAGTCACACAAACAAATGCTGGCCCCTACCAGCCAGCCACTAAAAGAACTGTCTTACAGCTGGTGGCATTGGAGGTGTCAGGGCCAGGCTGTCTGGGAGTGGGGGTGGGGTCACAGCACCACCTGTCCAAGCCTCAGAAGCAGCTGCTAGCATCCCCTGCCATGTCGCCCCTACAAACTGGGCACAGAAAACGTCGCCCCTATACCTATGACCTCCATCTAGTCATGACACCAAGCCCACCACAGATATGTGTTTCCTCCCAGGGCTTCTGAGGTGCCCAGCAGAGTCACAGGACACACTACCACCAGCCAGGCACCAGGTGGCTGCCTCTCGGTGAATGCCTGGCCAGCTTTGATGTCATGTCAGAAATCACAGTAATTCCAGGATTGGTGGCCAACAGGCCATCCCCCTGGGATGCATCTTTCTTCCTTCCCTTTGGCTTTTTAGGGACCCCGGCCCTGTGCACGCACTCAGAGGCAACCAATAGCCCAGGGCCAATGACACCTTTGGGTGCGGTTCTGCCTCATCATGACCAAGGACTAGTTTAGACTAAGGGTTACAGTCCTAAAATTCCCTAGCCACAATGTCCTGCAGCCACTGACTGAGACGGCACCCACAGCAGAACAGACAGTAGTGACCTCTGACACGGCTGGTCCCAGCAGGAACTGAGAAGCTTAACCTGAGAACGACTTGGCTGGGGTGACTGAGGAAAGCCTTGAACTGTTTACACCCCTGCTTGGTCTATACTGGATCCAAGGGGGCTGCAGGAGTGCATGGCTACATGTATGCTCACAAACGTGCACTCAGGCCCATGAACACACACACATGCGTGCACACATATACACACACGTGAGCACGCACATACACACGCACGTGCGCACACCTACACACGCACATGTGCACACGCGCGCGCGCGCGCGCACACACACACACACACACACACACACACACACATACGAGGGTACACATGTGTGCGTATACCTCCTCCAAGCACTGGAGCCACCACCTCTATAATCAGCTGCCCGAGAGGCCCAGCAAGGCTATTTCAGGAGACCAAGGCCAGATGATGGACAAACAAGCGCGGCTGCCTCAGCCCTGGGGCAGGCATCCCCACCACCCAGCCACCTTTCCCAAGTTTCTGAACTCACAGTGGTCACAGACATAAAAGTGGCACACCGGAAAATGAAAGAGAAAACAGCACAGGAGGAGAAGAGCCCAGTTTAAATAAAAGCCAGACACGGCAGGCAGGCAGGCAGGCAGGGCTTAGACTGGGAAGCGGCATTCCAGCTCACCGACGTGGAATAGTCAGCAGAAAAAGGAAATATTTCTGTAAAAGTAGCTAAACGTGACCTTGGATGCTCACTTCCCAAAGCCAACAGCAAAGCCACACCAGTTGGATCTGGGTCGGGGTCAAGGATGGTAGACTTGAGACATGGAGGGCTGTGGCCTACCTGTGATGCGGTCTCTCTCCATTCCTCCGGATGTATTTACAGCAGGCAGCTGGGGTGCCGGTGTCCCCCCGAGCAGAGGGGTCCTCCTCCCCTTTCTCACCCTGTCGCCCTCCCTCTCTCTGCCTCCTCCTCTCCTCCTCCTTCTCCTCTTCCTCTAAAAACACTCTTTGTCTGGTCTAATTTCTTCAATCTGTTGCAATCACGAACAGATCCAAATTACCACATTTCCATGTGTTGGTCATATGTCCCTGCTCCGAACTGAAGTAGCATTGTCTCTGCCACACAGGGGCGAACAGGGAGTAAAGGAGAGGAATTTAAAAAGTAAGTTGGAAGGAAGGAGCCTCGATGGGATCCTACTGCGTCCCTGGTCCTCTCCCTGCGCGCGGGAGCAGCTGCCTGGCCTTCAGTGCCGTGGCCTCAGCCGTCCAGCGTCCAGCGTGCAGCTTCCGGCAGCACCTCCTCTCTCCGCCCCCTCCAGTCCCCGCCGCTGGAGTCTGGCTGCTCCCTTTTAATATCCACTTGGAGATGCCTAACTTAGGCTCTTGGAAACCGACTCTCAGAGTCAAATTCCTGGCTACTTCCAAAGTCTTTTATTTTCCTCTCGCCCAGCGATGCTGCGATTTTCTTTGGGTTTTAAACGTTTAAAAAGACTATTTCCTGCGTGCCTGCCTCACCTTACTCTGCGGGTTCTCAACACCCCCTCCTTCCCACACACACACACCCCGACCTAACTGGGCAGGCAGTGGTCACCTCCCAGACAGGAGGATACCTGCCCAAAAAGAAACCCTAAGAAGTGCCTCCTGTCCTCTCAGCCTGTACATCAGAGGGACAGGCCGTCCCCACCCCAGGCTCCCAAGAGGCTGAGCTGGCTGGAGGCTTCCTGGAAGATTCCCACCCCATACACATGAGTCAGTAAGTCTCAGCCGTCCCTAGGGAGGGAACACGTCCTCTGGCTGCTATTTCCCCAGACTCAGCGGCTCTTTCGAGAACATGGCTGCCCCCCCCCCCCGGGGGTGGGCGGAGAGGGGGAGGAGGTTCCCGCTCTATTTCCTGGTGAGCACCTGGTCCAGGAGCTACTCACCTGGCGGGAGGGGGGGGGGCGGACACACACGACCCTCAGCACCTGCTTAGAGCACTGGCTGGGTTGATAGGCTCAACAGTAGGAGGGCTGCGGGGGAAGGGCCCCAGGGAGAGGAGCATCCTTGTACCAAAAGGTCACTCAAACCTGGTGGAAAGAGGGGGCTTTGCTGTGTAGTCTCTGCTTAAAGAAAAGTGTGTATTTGTGTCAGGGCTAAGGTCTGCTTCTGTAAGAACAATATCTTTTTTTCCCCCTTCTCCATTAATTAATTAATTAATTTTACCTCCTGCTCATAGCCCCCTCCTCTGCTCCCAGTAACCCCACCTCCACATAGCCCTCCCCAAGGCTCTTTATGCTATTGGGTTTTTGTTGGTATTTTGAGACCGGGACTGGAGCTCTACGTAAACCAGGCTGGCCTTGAACTTCTGAAGATCCTCACGGTTTTCACCTAAAACGCCAGGATTACAGGCTTGTGTCACCTTGCCCGGCTCAGACTTACAGTCTCTCTAGAAAAAGAGAGAGCAAGCCTGGGAAAGCGCTCCTGCCTGGCCAAATATCACAGCCTTTAGACAAACCACACACTGTGCTTAGCTCTCCAAGGTGCCCTGATACACATTCTTTGTTCACTGGTCCCTTGGAGAGCAGATCCTTCATAGCCCGTAGCCAGAGCACCCCCAACCTAAGACGCCATTCCAGGCCCCTCCCCCTCCTTGCCTGGGGCGAGACCCCGATGCTCTTCCCTAGACAGCAAGGCATCTTCTTGTGGGAGTGTGCAGATCATTTCTAGCCTCCTGGGAGACCTCAAGTGGCATGTCCCTGCCAGGGAGCCTGGAGTAGAGCCCCAAAGGGCAACCTATGCCGTGAGAGAGTCAGGGACAGCCTTAGAGGGGGGAGACTGGTTGACAAAGAGCTGCTGGATACTCCCCTAAGACGTCAGTCACATCCATAATGGAGGCGCTGTTAGAGACGGTACTTTACAAGAAGGGAAGCATTTCAAGATGAGATCCTTTTGGGCTACCTCAGTGATCCAGGACAAGGACCTTCAAAAAAATCAAGCCAATGCCAGGCATGGTAGCACACACCTTAGGCAGAGGCAGAGGCAGATCTCTGGGAGTTCGAGGCCAGCCTGACCTCAGACTGAGTTCCAGGACGGCTAGAGCTACACAAGAAACCACTGTCTGGGGCAGAGCAGGAGAGTCAAGCCAGTCAACATACCAGCACGGAGGGGGGAGGGGCTCATGATCCCCCCCCCCACCTCCTCTATGGACATTTGATGGCTTCTAGGGATGGGAGAGCCAGGGTTATTTTTTTTTAAAGGGTGCAGCTCCTGGTAGGCCAACCATGTGCCAGTGGGTGGTCCCACGCACAGAGGTATGTGGGCAGCAAAAAATAGAGTTGATGGGTCATTTAGTAAAAAAGGAGAGGAGAATACATGAAGTTGGCAGGGCAGGAGGGTGGGGGTGTCTGGGAGGTGTTAAGGGGAGGAAATGGGGGTGAATAGATCTAAACACATGTTATAAACCTCTCAAAGAATTAGTAAAAATTTGTATTTTTCCCAACATAATACTTTTATTAGTTACTTGGGAATTTTGTATAATGCACCACCACAATCGCACTCTCTTCCCATCTCTCCCAGGTCCACGTTTGTGCCCCTTTCCCATTCCCAATAAAACCCACCAGGTCTAGTTTGTGTTGTCCATTGACTTACTGGAGTATGGACAAACTCCCAGTGGCCAGCCCCTTACAGACAACCAGGACCCCATCCCCCACCTCAGAGCTGCACTTCAGCGGCTTTCATCATGATTTTAAGGACTCTCTTCAATGGTTTCCTGTCTGCCCTGTTTCCAGGGGGCGGGGCACCAGGGGTGTTTTAAAAAGATGGAGTTTGACACACATAGGGAAGGAGGTGAGGCTAGATCAAAGACAGTCAAAGACGCAAGGTTGGGACCATGTGGCGACAAGCCAAGGAACACTTGGAGTCTCACAGGTGGCAGAGGTAGGCAAGGAGCTCCCTGTAAGCCTCTCTAAGGTACAGCCCGGCATCTCCACAGCAATGCTAAGTGCACTTGTGGCCCCAGGGCTGAGAGAATACATTTGTATTGCTTAACCCCAGCAGGCTGTGGTAGCTTCTCCTGTCAGCTGGGGAACCCAAGGCAGGTGTCCTACACAGACCAAAATCAGCAAGGCTGCCACTTACTGAGCAGCAAGGGCCAAATTCCATCCAAAACAGTCAGACCAATCAAGAGGAGGAAGTCACCCATGGCCTGGGGCTTTTACTTACCTTTTTTTTTTCCTCCTCTCCTCTTTCCCCGACTTTTTTTGAAATACGGTCTTAGATAGCTCAGGCTAGCCTCCTGCAAAGGGTAATTCTGAACATCGTGGATTGGTTTTGTTTTTTTTCAAGACAGGGTTTCTCTGTGTAGCCTTGGCCATCCTGGACTCACTTTGTAGACCAGGCTGCTTGAACTCACAGCGATCCTCTGCCTCTGCCTCCCTGAGTGCTGGGATTAAAGGCATGCACCACTGCATGTGGCTGCTTTATTTTTTTAGTTTACGTATTCAAGTGTATTCTCTAGATGTAGATATGTGTACCGTGTATGTGCCTTGTGCCTAAGCAGGCCAGGAGATGACGCTGGATCCCCTGGAACTGGAGTTATAGGTGCTTGTGAGGTGCCATGTGGCTGCTGGGAATTGAACCAGGGTCCTCTGCAAGAGCAGCAAGTGCTCTTACCCACTGAGCCATTGCTCCAGCCCCCAACTTGAACTCCTCATCCTCTGGCTCCTGCCTCCCAAGTGCTGAGATTACAAGTGTGCTCTGCCAGGCCTGGCTTTATTTACTCTCTCTCTTGACTTTGAAAAAGATACTCCTTGATGGTTTTTCTGCTTATAAATAAAATGTCTGTTCATTCTATCACATTTAGTAAGTACGAAAAAAAAAAAAAAAGTAGGCACAAGTAGTTTCACCCACATGAGACTCCCCAGGCCCAACTCCTAAGGCAGTAGGACAACCAGAACCATGTGAGAAGCCACGCACACCAGTGGCCCAGGATCGCAAACAGCAAGGGGCTGGCGCCTCCTGCAGACACCAGACTGTACATGCCCTAGGCATCACGCTGAGGTCTCTGTAGTCTCTGGGACCCTCAGCTTTTGAGGACCTAGTTTGTCTCAAGGTCTGTTTCCTCGCCATGCCTGAAAGTCTAAGTACTCTAGCCGAAGTAGGGGAATAATTTGAAACCAAAACCCTGGCAGTAGCAGACGGTTCAGATGGAACCTGCATTACTCATCGGAAGAGGCTGCAGAGAGCAAGGGGTGAGTGGCAGGGCAAGCCCTGCTACAAGAGCCAAGAAACCCATTGCCCACAGTATGTGTGTAGGCTTGAGTGACATCTTGCCAGCCACTCGCGCCCCTCCGCTCCTGGGGAAGGCAAGGGTCTGTGGTGGTTATACTTGGGAAACATGGAGCCTGTGCGGGCTAGCTTGGTTCCGAAGCTTTTCCAACCTGGACAAGGTTTGCCCTTCAAGGCAGGACATGAAGCTCTGAGGCTCCCGGCTGTGCCAGCCCAAAGCCCCAGTTCCCACCCCAGCCTGCAGTTAGGACACAACTATCATTGACCCTTTCTAGTCCTCAGGTCAGTGTCCTGGCCCTCAGCTGCCACTGACCCACATCCGTGACCTGGCCACCATGGCCATGTTCTCTGTGAGGTCACTCACAGGCTCACAACCCCTCCAAGCTGCAGAGGGGGCTCGCTGGGCACAAACCCACTTAAAGAGAAGCAGCTGGGGACCACAACAGAGTCAGGAACTGTTAACTGTGTGGGGCTCAGACATTACCTCCTCTGCTGGAAGCCTGCCAGGATTGCTTCCTCCCTCTGTCCCGTCCCAGACAACCCTGCCCCTGCAGCTCTCTTGGTGTGACTTTTTCTCCTGAGTGGACCTTCGGGATCCCGAATTAAGAGTGTCTACACTTATGGAGCCACAGGAAATGGTACAGGTGACTTCACAGAGTAACCAGGAGCTGGGACCATGGATCACTAGTGCTTTCCCAGCACCATCCTACGGCATGCCCAGTTAAGATGCCACCATGCCATCCTGGCTCCTTAGACTCCCTGTGGGGGTCACACATCTGTCCCCAGCACTGGTTGGGGTGGGGGGAAAATAGCAGACGTGGCCAGGCAACCTGAGCTACTGAGGTGACCAGGAGACCCAAGGAAAAACAGAAAAGGAAGAATACCCTCCATATGACTGTGACCCAGGAAAAGCAGTTTTGAGGGCTCCTCAGGGCTAGGTCTGCTCCCTGGGGAAGGTTCTGTGAGGAGGTAGGAAGAAGGAATTCCTGAAGGAAGGATGCTACACTCTCTGTCACTTGCCATGTCCCCTCCCTCAGGGCAGAGACCCAGGAATACCCACACCCAACCTATGAGGCCCTACAAATGAACACTTTAAAAAATGACCTTTGGGAAACTAGCATAATAGCTCAGCCAATAAAACGCTTGTCCTCCAAGCCTGAGGACCTGAGTTCAAGCCCCACCACCCACGTGAAAAGGCCTGCACGGTGGTGCACACCTCTTACCCCAGTGCTGGGGAGGCACAGGCAGGAAGGTCCCTGGGGCTCACTGGGCAGCCTGCCTAGGCTAACTGGTTAGGCCAGGACAGTGAAAGACTGTCTCAGAAAGACAAAGAAAACAAAAGTAGTGGACACCTGAGAAATGATAGCCAAGGTTATCACCTGGGCTCCACATGTACAAGCAGATATACGCATGCACGCGCACGCGCGCACACACACACACACACACACACACACAGACATACACAGTTATATACACACATAGAAACACACACATACACATACATACACACATACACACATGAACACACACAAATACATCCTTAGATATACACACATACTCTTGTGCACCCCACACACACATAGGCGTACACACACATATATACATACATACATACATGCACACACACACATATATACATACATACATGCACACACATACACACATATACACACATACATACACATATATAAACTCACACACATACATGTGAATTTCCTATGTCAAGTGTGGTGACACACACTTACACACTTGTAACCTCAGCCTTTGAGAAGCAGAGGCAGGAGGATTACAGTAAATTTGAGCCCAGCTCGGTCTGTATAGTGAGTTTTAGATCAGCTGGGGCTACATAGTGAGGGTCTAGGCAAAAAATAAATAGTAAATAAGTAAACTACTTTCACTTCCCGATCCCTTAAGTCCATGTCCCTGAATTAGAAACAAAGGCAGCCAGGCTGCTGCCTCGGAACTGGCCCGGCCACCCTGGCTACTGTACCTGCCAACTGAGTGGGCAGCCGGAAGAGGCCCTGGCTGGGCTGCAGTGGCTTCCATGGCCAGCTGCTTCCAGCCTGGGGCCGCAGCATTCCTATCTAGAAGCTTCTCTCAGCTTTTCATTGTACCTCAAGATCCGCCTTCCTGAGTAAACATAGGCCAGCTTCTCTGTGCATGGGTGGGGTGGGGTGAGGATGGAGGGTGAGGGGTGGGTGGGGCGTCTGTGGCAGGGTTTACAGAGCACACCACCTGAACTTGCCACACTGGTACCCTTCCAGGGGGAGAAGTAGCCCATGCTCAGCCATGCTCCCCCAAGCCCTAACACTCTCACTGCCCTCCCCCCCAACCCCCCTAAGCCCTAACACTCTCACTGCTCTCCCCCCTACCCGGCTGCAGCCAAAACACAGCAGGAACTGAAGGAGAAGTAGGGTGGAGGTACAGCCCAGGAGTCTTCCATTTCCTGGCGGGAATCCTGCACTCTACTTGCTCAGTAGGCACCCCGTAAACTTTTGCTGGATCAAGGGTGAATTGGGAGAAGGCGACGTGCAGCCGGCCCAAACCAGCGTCTCCCGAAAGCGATGAAGATACACTCCGTCTGCCTGGCTTGGCATGGGAGAGACACATGCTGCACGCTCATGGTGCAATGCACGCAGCAAATGTCATACACATAATTTCTTAAAACAGTTATAGGCTGGACGGAGGGCTCAGCAGTTAAAGCACACACTCTGCTGAGTTTGGGTTCCGGCACCCACTTCGGGCAGCTCACAGGCACCTATAGCTCCAGCTCCAGGGGATCTGATGCCCTCTGCTAGCCTCCATAGTACTTTCCCTCACATACCCACTTGCCCTGCCCCACGCCACATGCACATAAGTAAACATTTCTTTAAGTAGTCCTAAATGCCTAGTAGGAAGCAAACCCAGTTTCCTCCCCCTCCTCCCATATCCCTTCTCCCTCAGAAGACAAGCAGCTACTTCTTGGCCAAAGCAAAAGAAGTCTGCTATTTCTGTTTTAAACTGGCTCTTTCACCAGTGCCACCTGCTTCTTCTATCAAGTCCGGTCCAACACTGCCTGCCATGTGCCCCTCACACAGGGGCAGCCTGCTAACTAGACATGACAGGCAGGGCCAGCCAGCGTCACTCTGGATCTTAGTCGGAACCAGCAGGACAGGGAAACTGTTTTCAAGAGAGCATCTCCAGAGGTAAAGAAAGCAAGCTAGCCTAGGGAACGGTCACTAGTCAGGGAGGCCAGGGGGCTGGGTGAGGTGGGGTGGGGGCGGCGAGAGGAGGTGAGGGGAGGGCTGAAGGACAAGGCCGGATGCTGTGCTGAGTGCTGAGTTTGTGGTGAGGGTAGAAAACAAAGGCAATTCAAGTGGGGAGTGTACACTGTGCGCACGTACGTGTGCTCTCTTGAGCACATGCATGTGAACATGTGGTGGTGGGCAGACCATAGCCTGGTCCCTGGCACAGAGACAGGACTTGGTAAATATCCCGGAACTCAGCTATGCATGGCAAACACCTGCAAGAAGAAGAAGAGCAAGGCACAGCAGGTCTGAGGAGACAGTGGAGGTCATAGATGTCTCATCCAGGGCCACCAGAGGGAAGAGAGACAAGGATTGACCTGTGTGGGGTGAAGAGGTGGAGGCCAAGGTCTGTGTGAGACTGGTGGGCTTGAGGACCTGGGTGGGTGGTGCCTAGGTTGCGTTTTGCTGACTTGACAAAACTAGACCTATCCGCTTTAGAAAATGTCTCTGTCATACTGTGTGGAATTTCCTTGATTAATGACTGATGTGGGAGGGCTCAGATCACGTGGGTGGTACCATCTTTGGGCAGGTGGTCCCGGGTGGTATGAGAAAGCAGGCTGAGTGAGCTAGTGAGCAGCATTCTCCATGGGCCCTGCTACTGTTCCTGCCTTCCCCCGTGATAGGCTGGTCTGTGAGGTAAAATAAACTCTTTGCTCCCTGTGCTGCTTTCGGCTGTGGTGTTTATCACAGCAACAGAAACCTATCTAAGACGGGCAATAAAGGTGAGACATGGAAGAGAAGCTGGACCGGTGGATCAGAGCAGAAGGGCTGAGCCAGGGATGTCCACAGGAGCCCAGAGGCAAGGCCCCCTGCCACCTCTTCCTCTATCAGCACCCTGCATGTGGCATATTTGTTAACATGACCTGGGACAGGTTCACCGCTGTCAACACTTACACCCACAGTAGCTCCTCCCACCAAGACAGCAGGATACACAGCCCCGAGGAAACAACAGGACACACAGAACAGGCCCCACTTCTCTGGAACCTACTATGGACGGCAGCAGCTAGGCAATTAGTTACAGATGAGAGTCTCGGTTTAAACCAAGGAGGCTTCCCTAATGGGGTGTGTGTAGGAGGGGTAAGTAAGGGACCAATGGGAGCCTGGGGCCCAAGCCAGGGAAGGTAGGGCAGAGAAGCTGGGGGGGTGCTGGGGGGTGCTGGGGGGTGCTGGGGGGTGCTGGGGGGGTGCTTTTCCCATCTTCTTACATCAGTGTCCCCACACTGTATTCCAGGGGACTCTTGCGGGAAGGGCATCTATCCAGGACAGGCAGAGAGTGTTTGAATCTCTCTGTATCAGAGACCGGCAATGGGACACTTCACACAGGCACCCAAGATCAAAGAAAGCCATGCTTTCTGGAAGACACCGTGGGAGGGCTGTGCTGGCCTCTTCTCAGGCCACGCTTGGCTTATGGCTGTGGTGCTCTAGTCTCTGGCCCTGACTTCACCTTCATGTGGCTTCTCCTCTAGTTCTGAGGACAGGACTGGGACTTGGCAGCTCTGGATGACCTCATCTCAAGGCCATTAGCATCTTAGAGATGAGCCCATGGTGGGATGGGGACAAAGCCACAGACCTCAGAGGTGACTGGAAGGCAGAAACGGCCCCATACACACACCAGATGTCGCAATGGCACAGAATGCTCCAGGGATTCTGGGCTGGAGGTACAGAAGCTCAGAGTCAGCCCAGGAAATACTGTGTGAGCCGTGGGAACCAGGGCAAAGGTCGACCAAGGCTGTGGTCTGCCCAGACAGAATGCTTGAGGCATAGGAAGGGGGCAAGTGTGGGAGAACAGAGTGGAAAACCACTGGGAACGGTACAGTGGCAATGTCCATCCCACCCTCCCCCTAAGACGAGCTTTCCCAGCAGGGTCAGTAGCAGAGAAAGCCCGACAGGCCGAGGGGGAACACACTTCTGGCTTCCATTAGGAATAGGTGAGTCAAAACCACGAGGAAGGATTTCCATGGTCCAACCTAAACCCTAAACGCTGTGAGATGAGCAGACCGACAACAATTATGTGGCGCTTGTAGTAGATGGGGGAGGGGGATAAATAGATTGTTCAGAAACAAAACCGTAGATATCCCAAATTCAGGACTAGATCCCAGGTCCTCAGTCATTCCAGCTCTCTGAAGGCTTGGCTAGCCTGCAGCATCTCTGCTAGAGGTGGCTGTGGGCAACCCTGCGTTTCGTTATCTCGCTCCTCATGTTATGTATATATAAAACCTATCAACTGTGCCGTTTTGTCGAGGCAGGGGTCTCAGGTAACCCAGGCTATCCTTGAACTCACTGTGCAGATAAGGATGGTTTTGAACTCTTGATCTTTCTGCTTCTACCTCCCAAATGCTGAGACAAGAGCCACGGACCGACACAGTCAGCTAGGTTTCAGGTGTTTTGCTGATTTTTGTTTTTGAGACATTGCAGCCCACGCTAGCCTGGAAACTAGCTTTGTAGCCAACCTAAGGCAATTCTCCCTCTTGGACTCCCAAGTACAGGGATTATTGGGTGTGAACCACCATGCCCACTTTTTTAAAAAGTTAAAAGGCTCAGTATTGAGCTTTGGGCTAGTATGCACAAGGCTCTAGGTTCAATTCCTAGTACCACAAAAATAAAAGAAAGAAAGAAGGAAAGAAGGAAGGCAGGAAGGAAGGAAGCACAAAGCTTTGTTGTGGGTGTCATCTGAGCTAAGGGACTGTGGCTCGCACCCTGAATGGTAACTTCTGCCCAGGCCTAAACAGCTTGGAAAGAACAGAAAGTGGACCTGCCTGTCATAGACCTCATTTCTCCCTAGGGACAGGAGCTAGGAGTCCTAGACAGGAGACCATGTGACCAAAGTTGGGAGGAGGACAAGGGCAAAGAGAACCCCTCCTGGGGTCACGGCAAACAGGAGGCAGGCCTTAGATAAGATGAAAAGAATAGGAACAGATGCCCCATGGGAGCAGACAGAGGCCTTGGGGGAAGACTGTGTGTGTCAGCAGGCAGACCCCATGCAAACCTAGATCACTGCTTACAGCTTTGGGCTCCTGAAAATTATGCCTTAGGCTTCCAAGCTGAGCAAGCCCAGGCTGCCAAGTGCTGACGGCACAGAACTGGCTGGCCTGAGTCTAGGCAGGCAACGGCAGAAGGAGACCTCATGCATGTAGTCCAAGGTACCAGCTCTCCAAGACATGAACCCCCAAATGCTGCCCATCTCCAGCCCTTTGGGTCAAGGCTGGCCAACAAGAAGGAAGAGGAGAGGCAGAGCCGAGGCAAAGCAAGGGGCCCTAAGCACAAGGCACCCACACCACACAACCAGTGGCAGGGATGGCTAGTGGTTAGTGGGTCTCGTGGCTATGGTGGGCAGGATGCGTCTTAAGCTTGAGTGCTGAATCGCTCAGCAGCCCAACCACCGCCAGCTAGGGCATCACCCTCCTCTGCCGACACCCAGGCTCACCACACATGGCACCCCATAGCACGCTGGCATACCATCCACGTCACCCACATGCTAAACCCGGCACTGCATTGGCACACCATTCATGTCATGTACATGCCCAGTACCACTATCCATGCCATACACATGATACACCCAATACCACTCCTAACGTCACCATTGCTCCCTATAAGGAGCCAGTCAACCTAGGCCAGGCCACGCACCAAAGATGGAGCTAGTAGAATTGACACTGCCTTAGGGATGCTTAGAATTCTAGAGCCTTGGGCAGCCCTGGTTGGTCCCGAATGGTCCATATTCATAGCTACAAATTACATACCAAGCTATGTAGAATTTAATAGAAAATAAATTCTGTGCAAACCAATGAGCAATACAGTATAAAGAATCTGTTTCAGCGGCCAACAGGCAAGTGTGGCTCATGGCCACCCACCCCACAGTCCAGAGCTAGACTGTCCTGTCAGCAAAGTGTTCCTCGGGACAGGGCAGGGCTAGAGAGTAGTGGGCCCGGGAGATCGGATGCCCTTGTCCCGGAAGGCTCCCTTCCCAGAAGGAGTCCTCCTGTGAGGTTGAGACTGGAGAGCTTGACTCTCACCATGATCCTGATGACAATATGTCACTCACTGTGGGTTTCCTTTGACATCCAGTGACGTCTGCCACCCCTGTCCACAGTAACGACCACTCTACCCCACGTGTCTCCTGTTCGTCCTAGCTGGAGTCCAACACACATAGATAAACAAAAGTTTATCATCTGCTATGGAAGTGAGTCCTTTCATCTCTGGCAGTCAACATCCTCCCCAAAACAAAGATCACCAGAAGAAATGCACGTCCCCAGTCCGGCACTAGAAGGATCACCAGAGGCCACCAGAGGACTCTGGGGATATGGAGAAGCTTGTAATGGGGCCTGAAGATGCCTGGCAGAAGACACAGAGGCCCTGCTGTGGGCATTAAGGGAGGGAGGCAGCCCCTCATGCTTGCCCCTACTGGACCCTGTGGTTGGCAGAGCCTCCTGAAAGCTTTGGAAAGGGACGTGTTTGTCTCCTCTCCTCCAACAGCTACTGGGGAAATTCTGAACACTTGAAGGAAGCAGAAAGAGCAGGGCAAGACACCCCCACCCCGTACCAACAGCGCACTGACAGAGCTGTCCACAGGTGCTGAGTGGGCCACAGTCAAAGACCTTTCATGGTTCACTCGCACTGCAAATAAGGTCACCCTGTTCTGTCCACCTCCTTACTTCTCTATCCTGCGCCTTAAGGTGACTATGTGCAGAAGTGGACATCCTCTCATCATAGGCAGGACACCACAGCAGGGGGCTCTACCTACTCAGGCAAGGCAGGTAGGAAGTCAGGTCTCAAAGGCAGCCAAGACACAAGCTCCTTACCTGGCCCTGTGGGATCTGCGAGCCTCCGGAGGCGGCCGCTGGAGGTCCGTGTGACTCCTAAAGACAGAAACAAAAGGAGAAGGTCGCACAAGGCCACTAGGCTTTCCCTCCTGGTGGGTGGCTAACATGGGTGTGCCCTCACTTCTGCACCTGCCAAGGGTTGAAGAACCAAATAAACCCAGACAGGTGTGGGTCCTGTTTCTCAGAGTGATGACAGCCACCCACCTGGATGCTTCACACAACTGTCACAGGACCCATTGTGCAGATAAGAGAACTGAGTCTCAAAAGGGCTGGGTAACCTGCCTGGGGCCACACAGGAACCAGATGCTGAATCCGCAGTGAGAGTCCAAGTCTGGGTTCACAGCACTGCTGATGAAGAGGGGCCATCTCTCTCCATAGCACTCACCAGGACTTACCTCTGAAGACCCACACCTGACTAATAGGGTATGCCCCCCCAGATGACACAAAGACCAGAAGCCCCACCTAAGGCTAGGTAGATTGGACTGCGTTGAGGGTTGGTGGGACAGAACTGCTTGCTCACGCGCGCTCTCTCTCTCTCTCCCTGCCCCAAGAGGGAACACAGGCGGAGTCTGGATCAGCTTAGTCTTGTGCCACACTGCCTCCAACCACATGTGCCCCTTGGCTGGCGCTGCCTTGTTGGAGAGGCTCGTAGCGGGCAAGTCCTAACTTGAGGAGTTTGCGAGGTGCTAAGCTGAGCACACCCCATGGGCTGCCAAGAGGAGCAGACCCAGAACCCACAGGCAGGTCATGGTGTTTAGGGAGTGCCCCTCTTAAATGCCACACAACCATCCTTCAACAAGTCACAAGGGCACCCCAGCCTAGGCCAGAGAGGCTCTCTCCCCCATCCCCAAAAGCAAGGTGATCACCTAGGCTAGGCCTGGACAATTCCCTGTGTCCTCCACTGTCTGGTCCACATCTTAGCTATTAGTCAAAGGGAAGAGACTCCTGTACTCTTACACTCATCCATCCGTCCATCCATCCTTTCAACCACTCACCTACTTAGGTAGGAAGAGGGATGTGGTGAATAGAAGGGCAAGTAGATGGGTGGATGGATGACCGGATGGATGGGGGATGGGTAGGGGGATAAATGAACAGGTACATGGGGTTTGTGAGGAGCCAGTGTCTGTTTGCTGGTACTGACACACATTTCTGGACCAGGAGTGTGACTCAGGTGAGCTTCCCAGGGTCGTAGAGAAGGAGTACAGACAGGCTTTCTCCTGAGTATGCTGAAGGGACAGGACAGTGTAGATACCCCAATAGTAGCAGCCCACCCACACCTGATGAGGTACATTGCATCTACGGATGCCTATGGTCACCACCATTGCCCCCACCCGACCCCCAGGTCCCAGCGCCGTGTATACAGTCAAGGAACTCCTAGGAGGCACAGCTGTCCAGAACCACTTAGTACAAGTGAACAGCAACTGTGTCCCCAAGTCCACTGTGTCCCCGAGATTGGAGGGGGGTGAGGAACAGCCTACAAGAAAAGGCGGCATTGAACGTTCCTGTGGCCTGAGTCACTTCCAGATGAGATGGCTTTGTAGGGATTCTGGGGACAGAGGGTGCCCTGTCCTTCCTCCAGGCAGCTAAACACTCACACCCACTACCTGCCCTCTGGTTTCAGACAAAAATGCAAGTAAAAGAAGATCTGAGTGAGTTAAAGAACCCTAGGCATCTGATCCCTTCTCCCCAAACCCAACTGGAAAGACAGTACGTGTTGTGGGTTTCTGGGGCAAAGATTTTATTTTCTTTACACTATTTATTTTTCTGACTTCCTATAACAGCTTCCATGCCAGGCAGCTCTGCCAGAGAATCTGCAGAGGAGCCCATGGGCTAGAAGGGGCTGAGGGTCCCCTGCATCCTGGGCTTAGGCGTGGTGCTGGGAAGAGCCCCAGACCAGGAATGGCTCTATGCATGTGCTTGGACCTCCTCCCACAGGCCCGTGTCCAAGGCAGCCAAGGACCGTGATCCAGCCGAGAATTGAGTTATTTTTATGTGACTTTAAAATAAAGAAGATCCAGAAGGAGAGGCACATGTGAAGCCCTGCCGCCCGGAGTCAGCTCAGAGTCAGGGCTCAGGCCGCCCGCCCGGAGTCAGCTCGGAGTCAGGGCTCAGGCCGCCCAGAGTCAGCTCAGAGTCAGGGCTCAGGCCGCCCGCCCGGAGTCAGCTCGGAGTCAGGGCTGAGGCCACCTGGAGTCAACTCAGAGTCAGGGCTGAGGCCTGGTTGCAGATTAGACCTCAGGGGCACTGGCTGTGACTTCATCCGATTATAGCTTCCAGGTCAGAGTCTTCCTCTGGGCTATTAAGGCTTAGTGACAGCCAGGCTGTGGTGGCGCACGCCTTTAATCCCAGCACTTGGGAGGCAGAGGCAGGTGGAACCCTGTGAGTTCGAGGGCAGCCTGGTCTACAAAGTGAGTCCAGGACAGCCAAGGCTACACAGAGAAACCCTATCTCAAAAAAACAAAAACAAAACAAAACAAAACAAAACAAAAAACCACAAAAACCAACAACAAAAATAAAATAAAATATGAGATGCTTCACTAAATCTGAATTTCAGATGTGAGGCAAACCATTTTTCAGGTAAGTATATGCCATAAGCTTGCTGTGTCGTTCTCATAGTAAACACTGATTCTTCATGTGTGTGCACATGTACTTGTGGAAGTCAGGGGACTACCGCATACCGAGGGAGCCTTCCGCCTTGTTTTTAGAGATGGGATCTCTCACTGGGACTAGGGAGCTCCCCAGTGAACCCCAGAATTGACCTGTCTCTGCCTCCCCAGCACCAGGACCGCAGACATGGGTGGTACGGGCGATGGATTCAGGCATGGGCGGTGCGGGCGGTGGATGCAGGCATGGGCGGTGCGGGCGGTGGATGCAGGCATGGGCGGTGCGGGCGGTGGATGCACGCATGGGCGGTGCGGGCGGTGGATGCAGGCATGGGCGGTGCGGGCGGTGGATGCACGCATGGGCGGTACGGGCGGTGGATGCAGGCATGGGCGGTGCGGGCGGTGGATGCAGGCATGGGCGGTGCGGGCGGTGGATGCACGCATGGGCGGTGCGGGCGGTGGATGCACGCATGGGCGGTGCGGGCGGTGGATGCAGGCATGGGCGGTGCGGGCGGTGGATGCAGGTCTTCATGCTTGTGTGCCAAACACTTTACTGACTGCGCCAAGACCCCGGGTCTAAGCATTCCAATCCTCAAGATTTCCATCTTAACCAATCAGAGGGTGTGGCAGGTTGGTGGCTGACAGATGAGAACAAACACAAAACTGCTTCTTCACTTTTGACTCAGCAATACCTGGCCTTTAGTGGCCCAAAGGCAGACGCCACCAAGGAAGGAGGTGAAATGCTGGCGTCTGCCTGTCAATACTGAATTGTCCAGGCCAGCCTTGCTCTGGAGCCTTCGTGCCCCATGCAATGACTGGCTAAGAGCTACAAAGTTAGAAGTCAGCCAGGGAGCCTTCTCAGAAAGCCTCTGTCCCCAGAAGCTCATTGGAACACAACAAGTAATCCTCGGCAAAGACCAGAAGTCCCTAAAGCCAGCCTGGGGGCTGGTGTGTGTCACCCCGGAGCACCCAAAGTGGCAGAGGGTATTGGAATACTGGAGGCCACTGACTGAAGGAGAGATGGCCAAGTAGAAAGGCCAGTACCAGGTGAGTCCAGCCAGCTCCCGGCTCCTGTGACCAGCTCCCCCCACCCAGGGCATCCAGAGTCCCTGAGGTACATTCACACCCCAGGCAAGAACCTCTGCTCTGGGGGCGGGCAACGGCATCTTTCTCGGTCATCAAGGTCCACTTCAAAGCACCTGTGGTGGCTGTGACGCAAGCTCCCCTGAAGGGCTGAGGGGTCCTGTCATCCCAGGAGCACCGTTATAAATGGTCCAGTCCACTGAACAGCTGAGGTCCTCATGACAGTGACCTTCCAGCTGCCAGACTCCAAGAAGCACAATAGAGGGAGGTCTGCCTCAGGGGAAGCTTGCTGCTGCTATCAAGTTGCAGTTAACTCTGCAGTGTCTTAAAGCAATATGCAAATTGGTAATATGCAAGTTATCCAAGTGCAAGATGGATGAAGGATGACCTAAGGATGTTCCTCATAGTTAAGCTAGGCTTGGTGACACATGCCTGTGTCCCCACACTCAGAAGGCTGAGGCTGGAGGATCGCCATGAGTTAAAGGCTAGTCTGGGCTATGTGGGAAAAAGGACCAGCATGCTGGCACTTGCCTTTTAATCCCAGTACTCAGAAGGCCCAGACAGGAAGCCTCTGAGTTTGAGGTCAGCCTGGTCTACAGAGTGAGATCCTGTCTCTAAAAAAAAAATACTAATTTTTTTTTTAAATTTCATCATCTTAACAACCATTCCCCATGCCCTTTCATACTCAGCCCTTCTAACTATCTCCAGCTCCTGTCAACTGGTGAACTGTTTTATGTCTATAATGTTGGTTTTTCCAGAATGTTCCATTGTGCAAAACATAGCTTTCGGAGGATGCCTTCTTTCAATAAAATAAAAGCATTTGAGAGAGCCAGAACTCTGTTCTTATGTATCACTGAATAATCCCAACATTTTGTTTATCTATATACCAGTGGGGGACAGCTGAGTTATTTCTAGTTTTTGTCAATAATGAAAGGCTGCCATAAACACTTATATATAAGTGAGCGTTTATACAAACAATTTTATTCCCATGGGTAAGTACCCACAAGTAGGATTGCTGACTCTATAGTTTTGATCTTCCAGTTTTTAGGGTTGTTTTTTTGTTTGTTTGTTTGTTTTCTGGTTTTTCAAGACAGGACTTTTCTGTCTTGAAATCCTGGAACTTACTCTGTGGACCAGGCTGGCCTCGAACTCACAGAGATCCACCTGCCTTTGCCCTTTGAGTGCTGGGATCAAAAGTGTGAGGCACCACTGCGTTGCCCAGCCCTCTGCCACCAAAATAAAGCAAGATCCAAACCATGGGTGCTCAATAAATGCACTCAATACTAAACACTAGAACTCTGTCCCAGAGGTTCACTCCTGACCTGCTCTGGCAGGACTGAGACCCTCACAGCATGACTGCACCTCAGGTACTACTCAAGCGGCTCTGAGCCCCCAGCTCCACCTCCCCCACAGTTCAGGAGACCAGAAGTATTAGATCACATGCAGCTGGAGCTGGTTTCCAGCAAAGCCTCTTTTTTTTGGTTTGTTTTGAGTCAGGGTTTCTCTGTGTAGCCTTCACTATCCCGGAAGTCACTCTGTTCCTTGGAGGCTGGCCTTGAACTCAGAGATCTGATCTACCTTCCCAGAACTGGGATTAAAGGTGTGTGCCACCACTACCCTGCTCAGCAAAGCCACTTTGTCCCCTTGTTTTCGTGTGGTCTTTGTGACGCACCTAATGTGGACCCTGGATGCCAGTTCCCTGGGCTCTGGCCCTAGCTTCATTGCCTCCCCATGGGCTGCATATCCAAATAGTCCCACCGAGAGTCAAGACTTCACTGGGGACCGTGGGTGAGAGGAGGGTTTGTTGGTATAAATGAAATGGCCCCCACAGGCTCATCATACGTTTGAATACTTGGTCCCCAGTTGGTGGACTGTTGGGGAAGGATTAGGAGGTATGGAGGAAGTGTGTCACTGAGGGTGAGCTTTGAGGTCTCAAAAGCCCATGACAGGCCCAGTGTCTCTCTGCCTGCTGCCTTTGGATAAGGATGCAAAGCTCTTGGCTCCTTCTCCAGCACCATGTCTGCCTGTGGGCCGCCCATGCTCCTATCATGATGATAATACGCTAAGCCTCTGAAACTGTAAGTCAGCCCAGTTAATGCCTCCTTTTTTTGGGGGGGGGGATTTTTGAGACAGGGTTTCTCTGTGTAGCCTTGGCTGTCCTGGACTCGCTTTGTAGACCACGCTGGCCTCAAACTCACAGCGATCCGCCTGCCTCTGCTTCCGGAGTGCTGGGATTAAAAGCATGCGACGCCACTGGCTGGCAAATGCCTTCTTTTTATGAGCTGCCTTGATCATGGTGTCTCTTCAGTAGACAGTACTAAGACATAACAGTATAGAACAGTAACTAAGACATAAGGGGAAAATTCACTCTGCACAGATGGCAGACCAAGCTTACACCTCACTTTCCCACATAGAGCAAAGATGGGAGAGAAAGGAAGTGGTGGCGGAGTAGGTGGGGGCTGAGGTGGCTGACGCCAGAAGCAGGGCCACCCCGCTTCTCAAACACCAGGGAAGCAACGCTGGGGTGCAGGTGTGGGAAAGGGGCAGGAGGACACAGCTTTTCTTCATGCACCCTGCACTGGTCTCCCAGAGCTACCCTTCCTCAACCCCTCAAGCCTTCTTCAACCCTTCCTGTCCCTCCTTGGTGTGGACAAGCTGCCACTTAGAGGCTACAGGAACAGCGCCCCCAGGTCTGCTGGCTTTAAGCTGGGTTCAAACAGTGAGAGCCTGGGAGGTTTTGGTACAGGGGACAGCCAAGAAGTTTCTCCCTTCTCTGCCTTGAAAGGTGTTCCCAGCAACACTTTCTGTCCCCCTCGGTGGCTTGGGCTCCTAGTGGAGAAGATGCTTTTGTTCAAGTCCCTCAGAGCTGAGCTGAGGCCCAGAAATTGGGGCGGGGGGGGGGGGCACAGGACTTCTTCGCACCGAGCTCTGAAGGGAAGCAGTGGTCTGTGGACGCCGGCAGGAGCCGTTCCACCGGGAAGCTATTGCACTTGGCACCGCTCGGCTGTGTTTATGGCACCCCTAGATGTTTCCATGTGTAGCTCGGTTACTGCTCAGCATCCCTAGGTAGGAATGGAGTCCAGGAACTCTCTCTCTCTTCATTTCCAGATCCCATTCCACGCCCCCAGTGCACGATCCAAAATCAGAGACACCAACGTGTTCTGCAGTTCTCGGCGCCAGACAGCCGTGGGCAGTAGGGACGGGAGGGACCTGAAATGTACAGAGCCAGGAGCCGGTTTTGGAGAAACCATCCCAATCGCCAGGGAGGAAAACTAGACAGAGGGCTCTGTTCTCCTGCAGCCAGAGTCAAAGAGAGGTAGCTCTAACCAGCGGGGCAGGCGGGGATGGAGCTGATCATAATAGTTGCCTCACGTGCTGCTGATTTTTACCTGGAATCACACTGCCAGGACAGAGCGTATAAACTGCACCCACTGCTGACTCCCCATAAATCTCCACTTTGTGGGCTGAGCAGATGGCTCAGTTGCTAAATTGCTTGCTGAACAGCACAAGGACATGAGTTCAGATCCCCAGCACCCACATAAAAAGTCAACTGTAGTGGTACGCAGTTGTGATCCCAGCCCTGGGGAGGTGGAGACAGGAGGATTCCTGGGGCTCACTGGCCAGGCAGTCTAGATTAATGGGTGAATTCCTAGCCAATGAGAGATTCTGTCTCAACTGTTCCAAGAGAGCCAAAAGCTACACAGAAAAACGCTGTCCAGAAAAACCAAAAATAAATAAATAAATAAGAGAGAGAGAGAGGGCTGGAGAGATGGCTCAGTGGTTAAGAGTGCCGCCTGCTCTTCCAAAGGTCCTGAGTTCAATTCCCAGCAACCACATGGTGGCTCATAACCATCTGTAATGTGATATGGCACCCTCTTCTGGCTTGCAGGAGTACATGCAAGCAGAGCACTGTATACATAATAATAAATAAATAAATCTTTTGAGAGAGAGAGAGAGAGAAACCAGTGCCAAAAAACAAGGTAGATGGTAACTGAGAAACAATACTCAAGGTTGACCTCTGGCCTCCAGTTACAAGTGGATAAATACCCACAGAGGTGAAGGTGGCTCACCTTTAATCTCAGCACTCAGGAGGCAGAGGTAGAGTGAGTTCAGGTCCAGCCTGGTCTATAGAGCAAGTTCCAGAACAGCCAAAAACTACACAGAGAAACCTTGTCTGGGAAAAACCAAAAAAATTAAGAGAGAGCTGGGTTTGGTGGCACATGCCTATAATCCCAGCACTTGGGAGGCAGAGGCAGGTGGATCTCTCTGAGTTCAAGGCCAGTCTCATCTACAAAGCAAGTCCAGGACATCCAAGGCTACAGAGAAAAAACCCTGTCTCCAAAAAAATAAAAGATACACAGAGAGAAAGGGAGAGGGGCAGGGGTGGGGGTAGGGGGGGCATGGGGGGAATCCTGAAGATGGGCCCCTGGCCAGTCACAAGTGTACACACACTCATTGGAAGGACAGGCATATACATAGCCCCTGCTCCTTTCTCTCCTTTTATAGGAATCTCAGCCACCAGTCTGACATGGTGATGCATACCTTAAATCCTGGCCCTTGGGATCAAAGGTTGAAAATCTTAAATTCCAGTCTAGCCTGGACTACAGAGTAAGAGTCTGTCTCAAACCCCGACTCAAAAGATAAGGGGGCGAGTAGAGGAAGGGAAGGAGAAGGAAAGATTTTTGTTTTGTTTTTTGAGAAGGATTTCTCTGTGTAACAATCCTGGCTGTCCTGGACTTGCTTTGTAGACCAGGTTGGCCTCAAACCCACAAAGATCTGCCTGCCTCTGCCTCCCAAGTGCTGGGAAGGAACTATATTTTAACTACTCAGATTAACTTTCTCTTCTCTCCACAGAAAATGAAACACAAGTCTTGGTGATGGAGCAGGGCCAAACTAAAGTCACACACACACAAAAAAAGGTTTCTCTGGAAATATAACAGGTTGATTGATACATTTCTAGAGTTTGTGTTATTTCCAAAGCTTAATAACTGTTTCAAACTTACAGTTGAAACTGCCTGTAATGTCTCAGCAGGCAGAGGCAGGGGGTCGCCACAGGACTCCACACCAGCAAGTAAAGCAGAGTGGGACTCGTCCAGAGGCGAAAAAAATCAAAGGAACAGCCATTCGTAAAGTTCACCAGCGTTTTGCTGCTACTGTGTGATGAGGAGGGTCTGGGGGCTTCTTTCATGCCAGGCAGGGCTCAGGCACTGAACTGATTAAGAGTTGTTCAAGAGGGCTGGAGAGCCAGGTCAGTGGTTAACAGCACTGGCTGCTGTTGCAGAGGAACAGAGTTCAGTTCCCAGTACCCACATAGTGGCTCACAACCATCTGTAACTCCACTTCCAGGGAATCCAGTGTTCCCTTCTGACCTCTGAGGGCAGCAGGCATTCCTATAATAAAGACCTCACACACATAAAATAAAGTGAAATACATAAATCTAAAAAAAAAAAAAAAAAAAAAAAAAAACTGGATGGTTTACAACCACCTGTAACTCTAGCTGGGGAGATCTGGTTCCTCTGACCTTTGTTGCTGTCAGCACTCATATGTACTAACACACAGACAGACAGAAACATACACGATTATGTAAAAACAGCTGGGCAGGAGTGCCGCACGCCTTTAATCCCAGCACCCAGGAGGCAGAGGCAGGCAGATCTCTGTGAATTTAAAGCCAGCCTAGTCTACAGAACAAGTTCCAGGACAGTCAAGGCTACAAAGAGAAACCCTGTCTTGAAAAACAATAAGAGAGGAGGGGGGAGGGAAGGAGGAAGAAAGGGAGAAAGGAAGGAAGGATGGAAGGAAGGAAGGAAGGAAGGATGGAAGGAAGAAAGGAAGGGAGGAAGGAAGGGGGATTTATTAGGATGGCTTACAGGCTGTGGTCCAGCATGTACAAAGTCTGTCTATCAATGAAAGGTCCAAGAATCTAGTAGCTGTTGAGTCTGGGAGGCTGGATGTCGCAGCTAGCGTTCAGTGAATGACATGACAGCATCCTGAAGAAGTCGGCCCTAATGCCAGCGGAGGATGGATATGGCTGCAAGGGTGAGAACAAGCAAGCAAAGAGCTTCCTCCTATTGGTTGCCAGCAGAAGGAAAGCCACCCAGATTAAAGGTGGATCTAGCCGGGCGGTGGTGGCACACGCCTTTAATCCCAGTACTTGGGAGGCAGAGGCAGGCAGATCTCCATGAGTTCAAGGCCAGCCTGGTCTACAGAGCAAGTTCCAGGACATCCAGAGCTGTCACACAGAGAAACTCTGTCTCAAAAAACCAAAAAATAAAAAATAAATAAAAGTGGCTCTTTTTCCCACCTCAAAAAATCCGGATTAAAAGTGGACCTTTCCACTTGAAATGATTTAGTTAAGGGGGGGGGGGGGGGGAAGGCCTCACAGGTGTGCCAGCACTTCGGTTTTAGTTAACTCCAGATGTGGTCAAGTTTACGAGAACAGTCATCACATCGCCTTAGGACTAACATCTGAGGGTGATCTTTAGCCTTGATGCTTGACGACATCCATACAAGCTTTTCTCTCTCTCTCTCTCTCTCTCTCTCTCTCTCTCTCTCTCTCTCACACACACACACACACACACACACACACACACACACACACACACACTTACACAAAGAGGGAGGGAGGGAGACTGGGGGGGGGGGGGGGAGAGACTTTCATTATGAAACTCCTCCTGAAGATTTGGAACAGCACATTCTTCTGAACAATATGCCCACACCCAAGAGCCACAGCTGACTGACAAGGGGCCACTGGGAAGGACAGCGGACACAGGGAAAACCCTGGGTTTTGAGGAGAGTTAGCAGTGATCACACACAGCTGGCCACGCCCTTGCCCACAGAAGAGCCAATGGAGGCTACCCCACTGTGTGGGGACACTCTGGCTTACTGCTCCAAGTCACCAAAGACTGTGAGTCGGAATAGTTAACCTTCATTGTAAACTGGATTGGACTTGGAGTCACCAAAGAGCCACACCTCTGCCCTGCCTGTGTCTGTGGTGGTGTTTTCAGAGAGGTTTAGCCCAAGAGGGAGAACCCGCCCTAAATGTGGACAGCAAGTCCCAAGGGCCAGAGTTCTTCGCTGCGTAAAAAGGAGTGTTCATCTCTCTCTGTTTCCTATTTGTACATGAAGTGTGACCAGCTGCCTCCAGCTTCTGGGACCCTCAAACTGTGAGCCAAAATAAGCCCTTCCCTTTGTTTGTTTGTTTGTTTATCTTTGGTTTTAGTTTTTTAAGACAGGGTTTCTCTGTGTAGCCTTGGCTGTCCTGGACTCACTTTGTAGACCAGGCTGGCCTCGAACTCACAGCGATCTACCTGCCTCTGCCTCCCAAGTGGTGCACCACCACCGCCCCACCCCCTTCTTTTTAAAAAAAGAAAAATGCACTTAATTATTATGTATGCAGTGCTCTGTCTGCATGTACACATGCATGCCAGAAGATCTCATTGTAGATGGTTGTGAGGGACCATGTGGTTGCTGGGAATTGAACTCAGGACCTTTGGAAGAGCAGCCAGTGCTCTAAACCGCTGAGCCATCTCTCCAGCCCAGCCCTTCCCTTCCTAAGCTGCCTTTGTCAGGTGCTTTGTCACAGCAACAGGAAGGTCACCAACATGTAGTTTCACTTCACCACGGAGTCCCTGGATTCCCCACAGAGAAGAGGAGAGGACTGCCTGGAAAGACTGACCAGGGTGATGAGAGGAGGACTGAGGCCAGAGGTACAAGCTGTTAACAATTGGCCAGAGAAAAAGAAGGTGCCAGAAGAAGGCACTACAAAGTAACCCAGCAGCCGACGACTGATTGCCAAGTGGGGTAGCCTGTCACCTGTGGCCATCAATCCATCTCCATGCCTGGGCTTAGATTGGTCCAAAGAAGCAGAGTCACTCACTTCCTGGAGAACAGATCCCACAGGGGCAAAGGAGGTGACAGGGACAGAGAGGCAACACAGCACCAGCTTCATGTGCCAGTCATAGCAGGGACTCAACATAGTGAACAGCTGGCCTCAACAGCAGCCAGCTCAGGGACCACTCAGCAGATTGACAGACAGTGCAGGGCATTTTCTGTCCATCATGTCTATTAATAAAATGCTGTACTTAGGACTCTTGTCTGGCTTTGGAGACAGCCACAAAAATGGCAAAAGAGTCACTTCCTGAAAAAAATGGACACACACGCAAAAAGTGCCAAGACACAGAAGGACACCCAAGAGGCAAATGGACACAGCAGTTCACTTGGAGAAGCAACTCCAGCACGCAGAGCGGTGGTGCGCACCTGTAATCCCAGCACTCAGCAGGAGGAGGAGCAGGAGTCCAAGGCTGTATGAAGTCTGGGCTATATGAGGCCCAGCCTCAAACAAACGAAACAAAAAGTTAAACAAACAGAAGGAAGAAAGGAGTTCAGCAATGGCTGCAGAAGCCAGAGCCTAGCAAGGGCACTCACAGCTGAAATCCCAGCACGCAGAAGGCTGAGGCCGGAGGATGAGTTCACGGAAGTAAACACAGTATTGATGCCAGTATCCACAAGGTACCATGGATAGATACACAGAAACATGCGCGCTGTAAACATGGATGCAGCTCAGCTCTGCACCCTCCAAGGGTCACACATCACCGTGGAGGGGGATCCGTGTGACAGACCTGCTGGGAAAGCTGTGAGGAGCAGTCAGACACAGGATGTGTACTCCGAAGAACCACTGAAGTGATGGCTTTGAGCCATGCCTGGTATCTGATTGCCCCTGAAAGGGGCAGAGTGACAGGACTATGCAACCCTGAAAGCATGTGCTACACCTCAGATAATTAAATGATACATTTCACACATGTGGGGACAAGCAGGTGAACGTTACGACCCATAGGGTTTTAAGTTTCCCCATCTGATTTCCTGTCTGCATTGCTCAAAGAAAAGCCCACAACATAAAAAATCAACCATGGGCAACGGCAGCAAATAAAACAAACATAATAGATACATGGTCTATTTCAGAAGGCATTTCCAGAGAAAAATAAGATTTAAAAAAAAAAAAAAAAAGGCAATGTGGAAGTGCAACAATCAGAGCCGGCCCACAGCCACCAGGAAGCCCTGCCGTCCAGAGTGACTCACTCCACATAGCTGAGGTTTTACCACACCTTGGAAAGCTGGGAGGCCGTGTGACGCCAATTCTGGCAAGAAGTCACCATCCCTTTCTTCCAACCCCATGGTCTATCTAGCTGCTGTTCTTTTGTCAGGCACCGTACAGTATCCACACCGACCCAGCACCCCTCAGCTAAAACCTAGCCTAGCTACCCACACACTCTACAGAGCCAAAGACAGAGAACTATCGGTGGGTTTTACAAATGACTCCCCCAGACTCTTCTTTGCCGAGTGATGGAGTCCCCAGCACGCTGGAAGATGACAGGCATTGGATGTAACCCATTTCCAAGCGGCTTGGGTTTCAGGAGCCTTATCCCCCCTTCTGGGATCAGATCCTCTACAAAGAGGGTTGTGAAAGGAGGGCCCCAGGATGCAAGTCCCATTGATCTCAGTACAAGGCCCAGGCAGCCAGCCAGCTCACCGGGGCCCAGCCCTTCCTGGTAACTGTGTTCACCGGGAACTCGGCTCAGACCTGAGCACTACTGCCAACACTCCGGAGTCAGCTGCTGCCCCGACACGCCTGGCCTGGCGAGGCCTTCTGATGCTGATGTGACCCACCATTTGGTCCCAGATGCAGTGCTGGGAGAATCAGAGTGTTAGCATGGCCTGGGCGTCACTGAAGGCCTGGGAGGAGTGAGGAGGAGACCACTGTGTCAGAGAACTGCAGCCATGTCTGCCACACAGCAGGGCAGCAGGCCTGCCAGTTCGTTCCTCAGAATCCTCAAGCCAGGGTGAGGTGAGTTGCTGTGACAAGCCTGAGCTCCAGAAAGGCCTTCTCTACCTCTTTTTTGTTCTTGTTGTTTTGTTTTTGTTTTTTCAAGACAGGGTTTCTCTGTGTAGCCTTGGCTGTCCTAGACTCACTTTGTAAACCAGGCTGGCCTCGAACTCACAGCGATCCGCCTGCCTCTGCCTCCCAAGTGCTGAGATTAAAGGCATGTGCCACCATGCCCAGCTTCCTCTCCACCTCTTATGCCAGCATTCCAAACAGCGCTGAAGGTCAGGGTTTCACTGGTGACTTGGGACCCTGCCAGGGAAGGTCTGGGTCCAAGGGCCACCCTGTGACCTGAAGCCAGGATTGGCTTTCCTCGCTCCCATTTCCTGTCCTGAGGTCCCTGGGCTGCCAGCGGTCAGGCTTCAGTGAACCAGGTCAGATCTGTCCCTGAACAAAGCTTGGTTGTTACAGATCTGCCGAGAGGCCACCGACAAGCAAGGCTCCTGGGACTGCCACCCATTCTGGTGGGAGTAGCTTGGTGTCATCTTCACTGTGGCTGCAAGTGGACAGGGGCCCAGGGCAGGGTTGGAGAGATAAGGCCAAGAAACTGGGTGGGGAGCAGAATGCCCCTCAACCCTCAGGCTCCTTCCAGAGCCTGGGGCTCAGCAGTACCCAGCAGACACTTCAGGAACAAGAGGCTCAGAGCAAACTGAACGTTGGGGCCCCTCGCAGCTCAGCAGGGCTGTTCTGGCAAGGCTCACCAAAGTTTCTGGAGCCAGTGCAAAGCTATCCCATTGGAGGAGACCAGCCCACCTGCCACAGTCGGCTTTGCTGCTGCCACAGACACCACCCTGCAAGCCTGGCCCTACAATGGCTTTCTTCTTTTTTTATAATTTATTTATTTTTATTTTTTGTGCATTGGTGTTTTGCCTGCATGTATGTCTCTGTGAGGGTGTCAGATTTTGGAGTTATAGACAGTTGTGAGCTGTCATGTGGGTGCTGGGAATTGAACCCAGGTCCTTTCAAAGAGCAGTCAGTGCTCTTAACCGCTAAGCCATCTCTCTAGCCCTCAACAATGGCTTTCAACCAGGCCTTAAGCCCTCTGAGGCAGACTGCTTTTAACTGGCACTTTTGGATCACATGACCTGTGGCAGTTCTTGTCAGGATTCTGAGGTCTCTCTAGAGAGGTACAGCACAGCAGGGCTTTACTTTGTGTTTTTGGAAGCCCCAGGGGGTCCACTAGGCCCAGGTCCTGATGATCTCCCCCTCCTAATCCCTGAAACATCAAAGAGCTGTGTTGTTTCCAAGGTAACAGCCCCAACAAACAAGCCAAAGTTGGGGAGAAGAGCCACCTCTTTCCATACCCAACTATTCACACTTCTTGGGGACCAGGTCTTGCTCTGCAGTCCCCTCCTCAACCCACCCCCAACATCCCTGGGGCCTGGAGACCCATTCAGCATGTGCCCCCGGGGGGGCCGGGGCGCGGGGGTGGGGTGGGGGGGGGGAAGGCTGGCCCAGTGCTGGTCTGTGCGAGACCTTTCCTATCAAAAAGCATCTTTAGCAAATTGTAGCACTGTTGCCACGCAACAGTGCCCACGGACAAACATGCGGAAACCAGGGCAACTCCAGGTTCCATGCCCATGGGGCCTCAGGCAGCCTGGGATGGACAGGACAATTTGAGAAGGGCACTGAGTGTTCAGGTGGGCAGCGGGCCTTCCATGGTTCTCGACACCCACCTGCGCCCTTCAGGCACCCACTGTCTGACGAAGCCAGCTGCTCCTAAATGAGACCCTTCTGTCCCCTCTGCTCCCATCCTGGTTGAAGCAGGTCTCACAGGTTTCAGACAGAAGGTGGGTCATCTCATACCCAACTCTATGACGGTAAGGGGCTGCAGAGCGGAAAGCTGGGGAGAGGAGGAAGCAGGGGCGGGAGGGGAAATGGCGGCCCATGCCTGAACTTGCCTTCCCACCTCCCCAATGGTCCGCGGGTGGGGGGTGGGGGGAGGGCTGGCTCCTGACTTGTGCTCAGTCAGCTCTTTTGAGACCAGGAGCCTCGGGAGCTGGGCAAGGGTGCGACATAGCCATAGCCTGGCTACCTGAGGAAGCCGCTTCCTCTCCAGCCCAGGTCCCACGGATACACTGGAGCCAACAAGCTTGAGCAGACGGAGAGGTGACTCAAGCTGTGGAGGGACCAGCAGAGAAGGAAGCATCACCCGTTCCCACGCTCACCGACACACGGGCGGCTTACTCCCAAAGTGACCTGGGAGGGGGCATCCCTTGTCCTTCCCAGGGCCCCCAGAGTGCTGGGTAGGGGTGAAAGCTTCATCCTGCGGACCTCCTAGGACAGAATCCTTGCCCAGTACAGAGCTGGCACAGCTAGCCACCTGCCTTGGAGTCTCCTGAGAGCCACAGGAGTTCGCAAGATAATTCCAAAGCCCATTCTGGTGGCTCTCAGCTACGTCCCTGGCTCTGCCACTGAAGATTTCCAAGAAAGCCAAGGGCATGGAAGGGGAATTCCAGAAGACTCATAGTCTGTGAGAAGCTAGGTTCAGGACCCCAGAAAACAAAAGGAGTGGCTCTGCACAGAAGGGCCTCCAAACCATGGGAGTCCAGGGGCGTCAAGGGAAACCCTGGGCCCTGCAATACGTAACACACAACCTCTCAGTCCCTCTTATGGCCCATTGGAGATAATTCTTAGGATAGCAGCTAGAGGTGGAACAGGAACCTCTGAATCTATTCCTGTAGAAACTCACTGTCACAACCAAGCAAACCCAGGACCTAATAATCCCAGGAGCTGCACAGCTCAAAGCGCCTGCCCTTAACCACTGGGCCACACTGTTACAAAAGGGAAGATAAGTTCAGGAAGAGCTAGGGCAGCCAGAGGGTCCTCCCATCCCTCAATGACCTGGTGTCCTGCAGCTTCCCCACTGGGAAAAAACACATTTTATTCTCCACCACACCAGACCCCTTATTCCTAGAGGTAAGGCTCAATCACAGTCACCCCTAAAGCCTGACGCCCCCCCCCCTCCTCCTGGGTGCCCTGAGTAACTTGGAGGCCACCCTGCTTCAGAGGAGACAGGAGCAATAAGGAGCTGCTGTCTCACCCATATCTGGCCTCCTCAGCGACAAGGCAAGCTCCTGCAAGCTAAAAACATGTTCTGTCATTGTTTTTGCAGCCTCTGGCCTGACTGTGAGTGCCCACCACAGAAAGCCTATTTGGTGACTGAATGCAAACTGTGGCCCTGGGGTCACTCCGGACAGACTTCTCATCTCCCCTCAAGAGGCCCCAGGAATGCTCACGGCAGGTTCCTGGCCACAGCGTGGTAGCCATTCCATGTATTTCAAGTTCACAACTAGGGTCTAGAAGTGGTAATCCCACTCAGTCTACAGGAAAAGCACAGACCTTCCAAGTGCCCTTGGATTTTCAGATACTTTGGAGATTTTTTACATTCTTTGCTATTTTGCTCACTTTCTGGTGGCAATGGGGTCTTAGGCCAATCTGACTTCCACAAGTGACCCTACTCAGGGCCAGGCTGCAGGAGACCTGGAGGACACCAGCGTGGGGCCAAACCCCACCACCCAACCCCATACAGCTGCAGCAGAGTGACCCAGCACCCCTTGGCACATTGCCAGGCAGGGAACAAATTGGATATGGTCCAGGCCCTCCCTTCTTCCCATCCTCCAGGCGCCCTGCCCCTTTAGACAAATACACGGAACCAGGGTGCTTGCTTTTACAGGGGCTGTAAACTGGACTCCCATAGACCTTATCAAAGAAAGTTTCATCTTTTCACCAAAACGTACCTGCTTACGGTTGGGTGGGTATAGGAGAGACGGCAGGGCCAGTGCTGGTCCTACCACCTGCCCGACTCCAGTAAATGCAGCCTCAGACTCCTCATGCAGACTCAGGGTAGGGAGATGGGGGGTGGGTTTCTGGGGTTTGTGCAGTAAGCTAGGTACCTGTGAACCTAGGTACCTCAGTGTCCAGACCTACCAAGGGGCCAAGGACGAGCGAACACAGACCTTGGCCATCCCTAGGCCAGCCAGAGAGCCCGGGAAATGCCCACAACCATTCCAAGCATCTGGAGCATGCTGGGAGGGAGAAGGGCCCAGTGCCAAACCTGAGCGCGGACCATCTGGAAGCCCCTTCCTCCCCCACCATCACAGCAACAAGTTCTCCTGAAAAAAAAGCCAAGCCAGCAACTTAGAGCCATGAGCTACTGACCCAGAAGGCTATTTTTCAGGGAAAACTAAATGAGCCTTTTTTTTTTTTTTTTTAAGATGAAGTAAAGTCTTTTTGGTTCCTGAATATGGAAAACAGGAGGAAACAGAACGTGACCTCAAGGCAGGGGGATGGCCCAAACGACCTCTTCAACTCTAACTCAGTCTCCTGATTCAGAGCTCTTATCTTAAATGAATTCACCGGTTCTTGGCAGAAAGCTTCCTGTCCACATAGATTAGGTGAGGAACCTGAAGAGGCAGCTCGCGAAGTTAGAGCAAAGTTAGAGGAAGAGGACAAAGGATCCGGCCTGAATTCACAAAAGAAAGAGTGAAATCAGGGTTATTGAGCCTCAGCTGGGCAGCCTGGGAAACGCAGGCGCAGAGTTAAGAGAGTGAGGTACTTACTTAATAACGATCACTGTGGAGCCCCTGAAGAGCCCTGAGACCCCCACCACACACACTACACTCTGCCTGTCAGAGTGAAGTTGGCATGCTAGGGCACTCATGGCACCAGCAGGCTCAAATAAGCGGCCCAGCCCTCCTGGGTAGACCTTTCACAGCCCGTACTGGGCTGATGACTAACAGAAGTTACCTGGTCCACCAGGCGCTCAGATTAAGGCAAAACAAAAAAAACCAAAACCTTCATCCAGCCCCACCCACCCAGCCGCCCACCCAGCCTGCAGCCTAGCACGTCAAACGCCACCTGTATGTCAAACATCCCACCGACAGGGCGGCCTCCAGAGCAGCCCCCTCACACTCTACGGTGAGCCAAGTTTGCGGGGACCCTAAGGCAAGATCAGGAAAAACTCCTGCGGCACAGAGAGCAAGAATCTTGCATGTCGGCCTCCACCAGGCCCTAGCGCCCCGGGTCTGCGCATAGGGAAAGCCAAGTGCGTGAAGGGCAGAGTTCACTTTTGGAGCGCCCGCCTCCCCCCCGCCCCCCGCCCACACACAAAATTCTCATCTGTGGAACAGGGCAATACAGCCAGGGGCTCTAGAATGCCCTGGAGGTATAAGGTCCTGCGGGCTCTGGGTCATCGGACTGACTTGGTTCCCGGGTGGCCTCGCCCACCTCGGCCACCAGGGCTCAGGTGACACGCACAGATTCACAACTCCGACCCTCCCCACGCCGGGCGCAGCGCCCACCTGAGTAGGACTTCTTCATGGTGCCGCCGTGGCCGCCGCTCCCAGGAAAGTGTGGCGGCGAGGCCCCGGGGCGCGGGCTCCCAGGTGGCTAATCCGCGGCCGCCGGAGGGCGGGAGGAAGGCGGGAGCACGGCCGCCCCGCCCCGCCCCGTCTAGGTGCGCGTCCCGCCCTACCCCGTGCCCCCACGCAGGTGTGTCCCGCGCCACCCGCCACACCTCCCTGAAGCCGAAAGTTGGTCGCCGCAGCTTTCCCGGGGCCAGGCAGGAGCTGGAGGGGAAGCCCCCCCCCCCCCCCCCGGGCGGACCGCGGGCCACCACCAGACAGTCCTGGAGTGCCAGGACGATGGCTTGGTGAGCCCGGCTGAGCACCACGCCGCGGGGGTGTGGGGGGGGGCGTGCCACACCGGCCGCGCTGGCTGCCCAGATGGGCCTGGGCAGCCGTGGTCTCTTCGGGAAGGTGGCCACCTTAAGACTGGTCATCATTTCTGCCGCATTTGACATTCAAGAAGCATCCATTCTGTGCTTGTGCCAGGCTCGGTGTCTTCTTGTAGCAGAGCCTGGGGCCGGCGTCCCTACAACCGTGGACTCTGAAACTCTGCAGCCACTGAGTTCTTACTTTTAAACTCTTTAAAAGTACACGCGTGTAATCTCAGCACTTGGAAGGCTGAGGCAGAAGGTTCACCACGAGTTTAATGCCAGCCTGGGCTATACAGTTAGTGACAGGCCAGCCAGCGGTATGGAGCAAGATCTGCCTTTAAAAAGGGGGATAGGGGGTGGGGTGGGCGGAGGTGGAGCACACCTTTAATCCCAACACTTGGGAGGTAGAGACTGGCGGATCTCTGCTTTGCAAGCCAGCTTGGTCTACAGAATGAGAGAGCCAGGACTGCACAGAGAAACCCTGTCTGCGGGCTTGGGGCAGGGGCTGAGGGATGGGTCAGTGGTTAAGAGCACTTGCTGCTTAACCATCAAACCTGAGTTGCATTCCCAGCACCCACTCTGTAGGCTCCCAACTTCCTGTAACTCCAACTACAGGGCACCCAGCACCTCTTCCTGCCTCCACTGGCACCAGCACACATGTGTGAATATACTCACACACACAGACACACAAGGCTCACAGAAGATGGCCCGCCGATTAAATGCGCTTGCTCCTGGACTCGATCTCAGGAGTCCACAACGCGGAAAAGCCAACTCCCACAAATCACCCTCTGACCTCCACAGTCATGTGCCCCTCCCCCACCAAGCATACAGGCACACACAATAAACAAGATGTGAGCAACAACAGGAACAACAAAATAGAAAGTAAAAGAAAAATCGTCCCATAGTAAACTGTTCTTTGGGGCGGGGGAGGGGGAGGTGTGCCTGCCCGCTCAGAGGAGAAAGTGGCTAATTCTGTCCGCAGGGTGTGGAAAGCCATCTATTTGACGTTATGCCAAAGCAAGGCTTTACAGAAGGTGAATGTGCCAGGTAGCTAAGGTGATGAGAGGCGCGGTTCCGGGCAGTGGGCAGGGCGTGGTGTAGCCTGTGGCGCTGTGAAGGAAGGGCCCTCAAGTCTGGGTAAGGCCACAGCTGCCTTGTCATACAGCTCTGAAACACCCACAGAGAGCGACAGAAGAGTTACGCCACACCAAAATCCCCTTCCTCTTTTCCTTTGCAGGGAAGCCGAGTATTGCCACTTTCACGCCTGTGTGTGGGAAACAGCTCTTCCCACCCGGTTCCCCTTCTCCGCTAACCTGGCCCCCACCCCGCGCCCCGTGGAGTGCCCCTATTTCAGGTACAGCGCAGGTGGCTCAGGGTGCCTGAGTCTCAGAAAGCTAAAGGAGGGAGGAAGGACAGAGGGCCGTGGGGGGGGTGGGGCACGGGACAGCCATACCAACGCCATCCATCGATGCCTTTCAGCCCTACTCGTTTCTGTGGAAACCTCCCAGATACTGCGTTCCAAACGCAGGAGGAGGATGAGGTTTCTATACAAGGTATGTTGAGGTGTTTAAGAAGAGTGAAAGTCAGTTAAGCATCACATTTTGAATAATTTTCCTTTTTTCTTCTGGTTTTTTTTTTTTTTTTTTTTTTTTTTCCAAAATAGGGGTTCCTGTGTAGCCTTGGCTGTCCTGGAGTTCATTCAGTAGACCAGGCTGGCCTCGAACTCAGAGACTTCACCTGCCTCTGCCTCCCGAGTGGTGGGATTAAAGGCATGAATCACCACCACCCGGATCTCATTTTGAATTTTTTAAAAGGACAGTTTTTTAAAATGTGAGGCATACTCATTGCCTCAGTGGGCACAGGATTTAATGTACTATTGTAACCCTCCGCTGTACAGGCTCCCAGGCCATCCATTTTTTAAAATGTCCTTTTGACATTCAGTGCCTCTGCCTGTTTGCTTGAGCTGTTTGTGACCCCTCACCTGCTTTCTTCCTGTGCCAGGTTCTGCTGTGGGTGATGATGATTATGACACTTCCCACATCTTGCCAGGCTGAACTCAGGGTTACTGAGACTAGAGGAGGTGCCTTCGGTCCCAGCGCTCTGTGGCAGATACAAGCAGATTTCTGAGAGTTCGAGGCCAGCCTAGTTTACAGAGTGAGTTCCAGGACAGCCAGGGCTACACAGAAGAAGCCTGTCTCAAAAAAAAAAAAAAAAAAAAAAAAACAAAACCTACCAAAACAAGCAAGGAAACAAACATGCGCCCCCCCCGCCCCCCCGCCGCCAAAGAAAGAAAGAAAATTATCTGTGTGGCTCTGAAAAAAACCAGGAAGCATGTGGCACTTAGAATGTGATGAGCCTGGAGGAAGCTGGCACTCGCCGAGAGAAACACTCTTGGGCACCTCCTCATGTGGTGGTGGGAAGTTTAGTCATTACTGCCTGAAGTAATGACTTTTAACCATGGTCTGTACATTAATGCACTTCCCATGAGCCCTGGCTCTTGGCATCCTCTGGATGGGTGGGTGACCCAAAAGACCTCCTGCTGGTGGCTCATGCTTTGAGTGTGAGGGTCCCAGACATCACAGTCACCTTAACAGCTTAGGATTAGCTGAAGGGTTTTCCAGGCAGAATGTCAAAGGTACCAGCAGAATCTCCCAACCTAAGGCGAGCCAATGCCACGGTGCCATCCTCTGGGCTCAATACACGTGCGTTCATGTGGTGTGCTGGTGTGGAGGTACAAGCCTCTCATCCCAGCAGCACTCTGCAGTGAGATACATGAGAGCCAGTAAGTGGAAGCCAGTGCTGCAGGAGACTTTCTCAAGGGGGGAAAAAAAATCCAGTAACAACAACAAAAACAAAAAACAAACTCAGGGAAAATTACAAGCTACCTCATGAACCCTAACCTTCAGGCAGCCACAGGATTCCAGAGGCACCTCACAGAGCACCTCATAGGTCTTGGGAAGACCCTCACAGTCTCCTAGAGGCCAAGATGGAAAATGGTTTCTCTCAGAAGGTTTGGTGATGTCCAGGCAGGGGAGGTGGGGAGGGTGTTAAAGCAAGGAGTGGGAGGGATGTGACAGGATAGTGACATCCTTCTAGATGGTTCCCAACACGATAGGCACACGTTTATTGCTCATTAGTCGAAGCTCATAGCATATAAAACACCAAGGTGGGGAGCCTGGAGTAGACTGTGAGGCCTGTCTGTCAGCCAGGGCAGCCAGATGTGTAAAACAGTGTGTGTGTAAAACAGAAGCACCAGGGAGTACCAGGATTTCTGGGTGTTCCAGGTGACTCTTCTGTGAGTCTGAAATTGAAATAAAAGTTTTATTAGTTTTTAAAAACCGTTTCATGGGTGGGATGTTTGTCCGGCAGGGTGGGTTGTCAGCACACACACTGGAAGCACTCTCTCTTTGAAAGGAGTTGGTTGGGTCCGTGCCCTACATGGGACAGAGCCAAGAGGCACTGAAAGGGCCTTTCACCCAAGGAGCATGAACGCCGGCTGCTCAGGGCATGGCTTTCACTACCTCAGTGGTCAGGTGAGGTGAGAAGAATGACCCAGGACTGGAACTGAAGGGTGAGAATCCTCCCTGGGCAGGCCTCCAGGAGGCCCTCCCACTCTGGGCCCACCTCTGGCCTGGACTCTTTTGGCCCCTTGTGGTGAGAATAAGTTTTTCATCACAGCATAACTCCAAAACTGGCCACAGAGTACCCTACGTGCTTTGAGGTCACCTTGAAACATCTCCCACCACGAGGGCCTACCCTTCCCTTTGAGTCCTGGTAGCCTTCAGCTTGAGGGGCCAGACTGAGTTACAATGGAGTTGCAGTCTCCGCTTTGTCCTCTGGGACCCTCCTCTCAGAGCATGAGCACCCACAAGAGCAGCCTCCTGAGATGCCCCCCCCCCCATGCCATCTAGAGGAGGCTAAGGCACGTGGCTCATGAGAAGTGCGTGCAACCCCTCAGGTCAGGAGTCAGGGCCCAAGCCTGTCTCTCCAGCTTCCTTGCTGCAGCCAGGAGCTGGCCAAGGTTGGCATGGATAGGAGACAGATCTGCCACCAAGTTCACAGACCCAAGAGCCTCTGTTTTCAGCCAGTTAGATCCTCTTCTCCTTACTGAATGACATAGCCTGGTGTAGCAACAGCTTGGACCTTCAGCAGCAGCAAGGAAGGGAGTCAGCCACCAACAGAGGGTACCACCTGATTACCTGGTATATTTTGTGTGGCTCTAACAAAATACCTGAAACTTAATGCATTATAAGGAAAAGAAATTGGGGCTGAGGTAGGGTAACAACTTCCGGTGGCTAGAAAAACCCAAACAGCAGGGCACTATTGTGTTTCGGCATGTCTTACTGATTAGGAAGTGGTCAAGTCACCCCAGGCTATGAGGATCAGGGGTCACACCAGGCCCTCCCGGCAGTCCAGGTCTTGCTGGAGCCTTCCCAGTCAGTCCAGTTGCGGGGCTGTAGCAGCGTTTCAGTCGGTCTCCAGCAGCCCTTCGCACTGTTGTGAGTCTCCTTGTGCCTCTGTGCTCCTGTGAGGACTGCTCTGTTGAGTGGTTCCCCTTGGGGGATGGTCCCTTTGCGGGGAAGGCTGCTCCGGCCTGCCCTGCTCAGCGCCTTTGCTGCTGACTGCGCTCTGACTCTAGCTGTTGCAGGTTCAGCTGATTGAGGTTTTGCTGAAGTGTGAAATTTACAGTAACCGTGTGTACATAGACACCCCAGGAGGCCCTGTGGGTGTGTCTCCTGACACAGCCTTCCTGGAAGGCACTCTGGAAAAATAGCACAGGCTTTAAAGTGCTCTTATATTTTGGTCTCAGTAATTTTTTTTTCCAGTTGCTGATTCAGAATTGACTTCTTGAATATTTCCATGTATTATCCCACATGGGCTCCAGGGACAGCATTTACCTTGGTAAGAAAGATGGGCAGTTGTCTAAAACCAGATGAGTGGCAGAGAGGGAAGTTACAAAGGTGCAGGAGCAGGCAGTGGTGGCGCACGCCTTTGATCCCAGCACTCGGGAGGCAGAGGCAGGTGAATCTCTGTGAGTTCGAGGCCAGAAGGGAGGGAGGAAGGAAGGAAGGAAGGAAGAAAAAAGGAAGGAAGAAAGAAGGAAAGAATTTACAGGAGTGTGTGCACAGACAGAACCACCCAGTTCCTGAGGCGTGAGCGTGCCCACGGAACAGAGGCCTCCTGAGAGCAGGGGTGAAACAGACAGATGAGAGACCACCGTCAGTCAGTGCAAAGGGCCTGTGGTAGGGAGAACAAAGGTCAGGGGCTTTCTGTTTCAGAGAGCATGCCTCTTTGTAACCCTGGCTGGCCTGGCACTCACAGGCAAAACTTCTGCTTACCAAGTTCTGGGGTAAAAGGCATGCAATGTCACACCCAGCTTCTACACACACACACACACACACACACACACACACACACACACACACACACACACACCACGTTCCTTCCTGGGCAGGGATCTGGAGGCCACAGGGGAGGTTGGAGCCCAGGAAAGCTGGAGAACTGGGCCCTCAGCTACCTAAAACATTTTTTTACTATATGTTACCTATCTATAATAATAAATATAACATATTATATACGTACTCTGTGTTTGTATGTGTGTGTACACCATGACCACCAGCATTATGTGGGTTCTGTGCATACACACTCCAGGCCTCCTGTTTGGGAGGCGAGCATGTTAGCCACGGAGCCGGCTTCCCAGCCCCTTGGATGGAGAACTTCCTGCTATGTGAATGCCTCCTCGGGCTGTGATTCCTTTATTGTTGCTTTGAGGATTGTTGAGACAGAGTTTTGCTGTACAGCCTGAGGTAGCCTCAAGATCCTTGGGATTCAGTGCCCGCTGGGATCACAGGCCTGCACCACCGTACCGGGCTTTGACTTTTTTTTATCACAGGGCACCTAGAAGTCCTATGGGACCTACATTGGGAGGCTGTACAAAAAGGTGGGGGCCCTGTTCTGTCCCCCTGACTCCCTCGTGCTCTATTGACTCTGCATCTTGTTTATACAAATAACTGTCCTGCCAGCACACCAAGAGACAGGAACTGAATGATCAGCCAGGCACACACCTCCATAGGCTCATATAGGAATTTCTTGTCCATTGAAACCAAGATGGGCCAGGCGTGGTGGTGCACGCCTTTAATCCCAGCACTTGGGAGGCAGAGGCAGGCAGATTGCTGTGAGTTCGAGGCTAGCCTGGTCTACAAAGTGAGTCCAGGACAACCAAGGCTACACAGAGAAACCCTGTCTCAAAAAAACAAAACAAAACAAAACCAAACCAAAACAAAAAACAAAAACAAACAAATCAAAAGAACTGAATGACCACTTATGGCAATACATGATAACACCTGGCCGACATATCAAATCATCTCAGAAATGCAAGACGCCAGAGCCTGTCAATCACAGCAGATGGAGCCCCATCACCTAGGACTGTAAAAGAAGGGGGTACCTCAAGAATAAACTGTGGCACACCTGCCACATGGTCACTTTCACTAGCCGACCCTGCCAGGGAGTTGCCCTGTGAAAGAGTTTGCCTCTGTCTCTGGGTTCCAAGGAGAGCACAGAGCCCCCTACTCATGACACTCAGCCCCCACTTCAAACGGACCCTCACAATGTGCTCCCACCCCCCTGCCCCCCCCAAGCCATCTGACGTCTGGACCTGAACAGCTGGTGTCTGGTCCTCATTAGTCCTTCCCCATCAGTCTGCCTCTGACTCCAAGATGACCTCTGAACCCAGAGTCTTCCTCCACTTCCGTTTAGCCGTCCTATGACATAAACACTAGGATGTGAAGTCAGTGTTGGTGTGAACTGAGAGTGAATATCAGTAATTAAGAGTGATTGACAAGGCCTGGAGAGATGGCTCAGCAGTTAAGAGCACTGGCTGTCCTTCCAGAGGACCCGGGTTCAATTCCCAGCACCCACATGGCAGCTCACAACTGTCTGTAATTCCAGTTCCAGGGAATCCAACACCCTCACACCTATGCACATAAATAAAATTAGATAAATAACTTTAAAAAAAAGAGTGATTGACAATGGCCATCTATCAGGGCGAATTGGGACTGTTTACCAAGCTGGAGCCATTGAAACTGACCTTATGAGTTGATTGTTATTCGGTAAATAGCAATATTGTGAAAGGTTCTGACTTCGCTGCTGACCCTGCTTGCAGCGTGCACTTCTCTCAGTGAGATGGGGAGAGGTTGCTCATTGGCTGACGCCTCCAAAGCCGCAGATGAAGCCTCCTCTGACCCGTGGCTGAGTCACCTCTGGTCTTGGTCACTTCCTGGGTCCCTCCTCCCAGAAGGAGGATCAAGGGTGAGATGTCACTCTGGGACATGAAAAAGGAGACTTTCTGCCTTCCGTGCCAACACTTCATCAGCACCTCTCTGGAGGGAAGCTGGGACCTGAGAGAAACCAGTGGAAACCCCTTCTGCTGTGGCGTTCCCTTTTGGCTTAGTTTGGAGTTTTTTGAGACAACGTCTCACTCTGTATTCCTGTATGGCCTGGAACTCACTCATGGCAATCCCCTGCCTCCTGAACACTGGCATCATAGGTGTGAGCCTTCACACTCAGCTTCTCAGGACTTTGTGTGCATGTGCCCATGTAGCTATGCTTCTGTGCGTGTGGAGGTCAGAGGTCAACATCCACCTATCACTTGCTACCTTATTTTTCTTATTACATTTAATTTAGTCTGTGTGTCTCTGTGTGTCTGTTATGTGTGTCCCCATGTACACGTGTCCTGGCATCAATATGAAAGACAGAGTCCATTTTCTCCTTCCACCATTTGGGCCCCGGGATTGTACTCAGGGTGGCCAGGCTTGGCCGAAAGCCCCTTTGCCCACTGAACCATGCCAACAGCCCTCCACCTTCTTAGCTGAGCCAGGCTCTCTCATTGAACCCAGAGCTCTCCCCCTCAGTGGGATAAGCTGGCAAGTGGGTGCCAGAGACCCTCCTGTTGCTGCCTGCCTAGCACTAGGATGCCAGGCACATGGGACCACACCCAGCTTTTCCCACGGGTGCTGGGGATCCTGAGTAGGGTCCTCACTTTTCCTTAGCAAGCACTTTACTGACCAAGCCATCTCTCCAGCCTTTTCCCCATTTTTTTTTTTTTTTTTTTTTTTTTTTTTTTTTTTTTTTTTTGGTTTTTCAAGGCAAGGTTTCTCTGTGTAGCCTTGGCTGTCCTAGACTCACTTTATAGACCAGGCTGGCCTTGAACTCACAGCAATCTGTCTGCCTCTGCCTCTCGAGTGCTGGGATTAAAGGCGTGCGCCACCATCGCCCAGCCTTTCTTCCATTTTTAAAATAATGTATTTATTATTATTATGTATACAGCACTCTGCCTGCATGTACACCTGCAGGCCAGAAGAGGGCATCAGATCTTATTATAGATGGTTGTGAGCCACCATGTGGTCGCTGGGAATTGAACTGCCTGGAAGAGCACGCAATGCTCTTAACCACTGAGCCATCTCTCCAGGCCCCTTTCCCCCGTTCTTAACCTCCATTCTTTCTGGGGCTGTTGTATTCCAGCACCCTCAAGACAACAGGCATCTGGGCAGGATGCCCTGCAGATGGCGGTGGGGGGATGGGGGAGTGGGAGGGTAGGGGGGGTTGTTGTGGGGGGGGGGGAGAAAGGGGGAAGGGAATGAGTGGCTGGAATCTGGGGTAAAAGTCTGACGTCTGACGATCCTCCTTCACCTCTACGAGGGAATGTTCTAGGTTCCACCTTGTTAAGGTCTGAGATGCTCACAACGGCTGCCATGATCCAAGATGGCAATGGTCACGTTCTGTCTAGGGGACAGAGCTCTGCCACAGAGAGCTGTTGAGCTAATCTCTCTCGGTTGCTCATGAACACACTACCTGCAGAGCAGCTGGCATCCTAAGAGCTCCTCAGACGGTCATACCCCACCCACTGCTTCAGCCTCCTCTGGGCTTCGCTGGCCCCAGGCCTGACCCTTGAGCAGACAGCCAATGCAGCCTGTCCCTTGCTGTCTCCCAGTAAACCTGTCAATCATGGTGGCATGTGTCTTTAACCCCAGCACTCAGGAGGCGGAGGCAGGACAGCCATAGCTACGTGGTGAGAGCCTGTCTCAGAAAACAAAACACTTCATTTAGGGTAACCAGAGCTGGAACCTGCCGTGGGTAGAGCCCCGGGTCTGATAAGCCTTTGGCCAAATCACAGCTCTGCCCTGAACCAACGTTTGACAAACATGATCCCTCATCCTTCACATCTTTGTTGTTGTTGTTTTGGTTTTTTTCCCGAGACAGGGTTTCTCTGTGTAGCCTGGGCTGTCCTGGACTCACTTTGTAGACCAGGCTGGCCTTGAACTACACAGCAATCTCAAATGTTGGGATTAAAGGTGTGTGCCACCATGCCCGGCAATCCCTCACACCTTAAGATTCAGGCCCACGCCGGGCATGGTGGCACACGCCTTTAATCCCAGCACTCGGGAGGCAGAGGCAGGTGAATCGGTGTGAGTTTGAGACCTGCCTGGTCTACAAAGCGAGTCCAGGACAGCCAAGGCTACACAGAGAAACCCTGTCTCAAAAAACCAAAAAAAAAAAAAAAAAAAAAAAGACTCAGACCCAGGACAAGCAGCTGAGGTGCCTGTTTAACCAAAGTGGACCTGTCCTCCAGGTCCTCCCAGCATGCCTCAGTCCCTACCTGTTACAGGGCATGGCTGACATACCCAGCCCTCTACTCTCCAGCCCTGGGGCGGGGATTCCACCGCCCACAGGCTTTTCACTCTATAATCCAGACAGTTTGGTTCCCTCCCTCTATCCTAATTTCTTCTCTCCTCCCTTTCCTTTCTCTGTGCCTTCTCTCCCTGCACCACCCACCCCCACAACGCTTTTCTGTCCCCCTCTGCATGTCCCCCCTTTCCTGACCTCCTCCTGTGAGGTCAGGGAACCCATAGCCCAAGAGCTGCCTCCAATAAACCCGAGTTTATACTTTAATTTGGCTCATTTCATCAGCAGAGAATACCTATCATCGCTATCCTGGGCCTCAGTTTCCCCGATACTCCTGAGGACAGCTAGAGTCGTGTCACAGCTGTGGTGCCCGGGATAACACATGAATTATTTGGTGGCTATCATCTCCCTGGCCAGCATCCCAGGCCGCTTTCTCAGCACATAGACAGACAGCAAATGTTGATGAAGAATGGCCTGTGGAAGCCAGCCTCCTAGAAACGCAGCCGCCCTCAAGCCTCACCGAAAGAGAGGAACCAGGTGTCTCCTCTTAGCACAAGAGCAGTCTCTAAAGGAGTGAGAAAATCCTAATTTGTTTTCATTAAAACATAAATAAATACAGGACCTGCCAAGTATTGAGGGAGGAAGGCTGGGAAACAGGCTTGCTGCCCTCAGGGCCACAGCTGCAGGTGGCTGGGGGTCACGCCCTTGTGACAAGGGTCTGCTGAGCCGCTCTCTACCCATCCGCAGGGACTCTGCACACGCCCTTGGAGGGGCTGCGGGATGCAACCCAGGACCCCCAGCTAGACAGGACCTTCTGGCAAGCAGCACTTGTTTGTGTGTAAATCCATCCTTTGACACCAGATGTGTGCATATACACATGCCCATGCAAATATATGTAGCCTTCGGTTTGAGTTCTGCTGAGTAGGGTGCATCTTTACTGGGAAACCATCGGGGGCCAGCACCCTTAGGCCTGGGTGACCGTCCTAGAAAGGCACCCTCGACATCAGCTCCTTAGTCACCCCTGGCACCGTGCCGCGGACCACGCCCCTAAGTGACAAGATCTGGCCTGCCCAAGGCAAATGAGATAAAGACAGTACAGAAGGGGGTTTGTTCTGTTTTTGTAGAACTCAAGATGTCGTAAGACAGATCTTTATTTTATTTTGCTCTCTGCCTCTGTCCCTGTCTCTGTCTCTCTCTGTCTCCCTCTCCCCCTTCCTTTTTTTTTTTTTTTTTTTTTTCGAGACAGGGTTTCTCTGTGTAGCCTTGGCTGTCCTAGACTCACTTTGTAGACCAGGCTGGCCTCGAACTCACAGCGATCCGCTTGCCTCCGCCTCCCGAGTGCTGGGATTAAAGGCATGCGCCACCACCGCCCGGCTAAAAGTCTCAAGTTCTGTTTTTGTTTTTTGTTTTTTAATCTATGATAGTCATAAAGGGGGCGGGGCCCATTAGTGAGCCACGGTTATACTGTAGTTTGAACCGAGGACCTTATGCTTGTAAAGCAGAGGTGGTAACCACTATACTATGGAGGCCCCCCCTTTCTTCTTTCTTAACAACCCCCTCCCCCCCCTGCACCCCGTTGCCCCACCAGGCTGGGACGATAGTGCTGCACTATGATTTTGGGGCCAGCCTGGTCTACAGTGGGAGTCCAGGACCACTAAGACTGCATAGAGAACCCTCTTTCATAAAACACACACACACACACACACACACACACACACAAAGACCCACACCTTTAATCTCAGCACTCAGAGAGGCAGAGGCAGGTGGATCTGTATGATTTTGAGGCCAGCCTGGTCTACAAAGCGAGTCCAGGACAGCCAAGGCTACACAGAGAAACCCTGTCTCAATAAACAAACAAAAACAAAAAACAACAACAACAAAACCACAAGACAGTGATAGCCGGGGGTGTGGTGGTACACACTTGTAATCCCAGCATCCAGAGGCCGAGGCAGGAGAATCAGGACCATCAATCTGGGCTACAGATAGAGTTTGAGGGTAGCCTGGGCTACAAGAAGACCCTGTCATAAACAAACCTGTGGTGATATGAGGTGTGGAAGGCCGAGGCTATAATATATCAATGCAGGGCACTGGCCTGGCACATGTGAGCCCCTCGGTTCTGTCCTCAGTGTTAACAAAGATAAAACAGAAAACGGTTCTGACAAACTGGAACCCTTGAGTAGGCATGAGTTGTCCTAGCTACTCAGGAAGCTGGGACAGGAGGATTGCTTGAGTCCAGGCATCCAAGGCCAGCAATGAGCAATATAGTGAGTTGTTGTCCATCCTTCCTGTCCATCTGGAAACTCCAGGCTTTTTAATTTTTTTTCCTAAGGCCCAAGGCCTAAGGAAGTAACACGTCTGTCCGTCTGTCCCCCATACTGCCGTCAGGGCAGGCCAGCACCAGGGCTGCAGGCTCCCAGCTGTCACTCCGCAAAGGTCCTCCTCTCTGCTTCTTCCTCCTAGATGTGACCTACCTAGATGACAATTCCTCCCTTTTCCGCTCCCAGGAGTTTCTGCTCCTCCCCCTGGGGCTGGCGCTATCTCCACTGAGCAGACCCCCCACCCACCCCCCGGCCCTCTGCTTGGCTTTTTCTGGGGAAAGCCTCAACGAACCTCCATTTCCTTAGCAGCAGGACGTAGCTAATGTTCCCCACCCCCACCCATGATCTGGAGCAGGCCACTTGGGGGTGTCCACGTGTGAATGCAGTCACGTTGCAGACTTACAGTTTGTGCATTTTTCTGTATTAATGTTATAATTCGATAAAAAATGGTTTATCAGCAATTAACGATTAACTTCAATAAACAAAGAAGCATTCAAGAAAGAAAAACAACGCAGTTCATCTTGCAAGGAAGTTTTCTTGCCTTGGGCTTTTAAGCGGGATAGTAATTTATGCCTGGTCGCCTGCGCACAGCCGGCGGGAAGAACCAGGCGGCAGCGTCAGTATGACGGGAATTCATTTTTTACAATTAACCTTCAAGCTCATTACATTCCAGGGCTTTGGAAACTTATGATGATTTTCTATTTTTAATGAACTTAAAAGGGGGGAAAAGCCAAAGCATTAAAAGAAGATAATATTTCAATACTGTAGTATTTCAGGTCATTCCATATAGCAGTGCCAGCAAAACTTTAAAAAGAAAATGTTAAAAGATGTAACCTTGGTGGCGCACACCTTTCTAGCCACCTCCATGAGATAGACACGAAGGACAAGAGAGGGGCGGTTGGGCTTGCCACTATCATCTTTGAGACCCTCACCCCAAGCAGAGGAAGGAGTGTGTAGGCTGGAAGTATGAAAACTACAGGGAGAAGCAGCTGAGAACCCACAGAGGCCGCAGGGACAGAGACCAGGGACGCTGGCTGCAACACAGGTGTGACCGTTAAGCTGCAGGCCAGCATTTGTCTCTCAAGCCATATATGGTGGTGCATGCCTATCAGGAAGCAGAGGCAGCAAAAATTACCACAGTGCAAGCTACCTAACAGAGTTTTATGCCAGTTAAGGAGAGACCTTGCCTCAAAATAAGGTAGATAACAACTCTGAGGAATGACCCCTGGGTTGTCCTCTGGCCTCTACAAGCACACACACACACACACACACAATTTTAGGGGTCTGGAAAAATAGCTCAATACTCACGTGGACTCGCTGCTCTAGCAGAGGACCTGGGTTACATCCCCAGGACTCACATGGCAGCTTAGGTTGTTATGACTCTAGTCCTATAGGGATCTGTCACCCTCTTCTGGCCTCCATGGGTACTGCACACATGTGGCTCATAGACACATTCAAGCAAAATATCCACACATACATTTTGAAAAAATAATTAAACCATAGAATCTGTCTCTCAGTGGTCTAGAACTTCAATTACCATCCATATCAAGCCCACCTAAGAGGCTTGCCTTGCCCAAACCAAAACAGTCGGTTTGAGCCATTTGCCCTAGACTTATGGCATTCTAGGCAGGTTCTGCTCATAGCTGTGGCCCAAGTGTAATGTGTGGACAACAGATCATCTTCTCTGCTGTCTCAGCTGAAGAACCAAATCATGAAATAAAATGGATGAGGCAGCCGGGGTGTTTTCACCCAAGCACTCAAGAGGCAGAGGCAGGCAGAGCTCTGTGAGTTCGAGGCCAGCCTGGTCTACAAAGCCAGCCAGGGCTGTTACTCAAAGAAACTCTGTCTGAAAGAAAGAAAGAAGAGAGAGAGAGAGAGAAAGAGAGAGAGAGAGAGAGAGAGAGAGAGAGAGAGACTAGAACAAAAGAAAGAGGAGGGCTAGGAGCTGTAGCCACGCTCTGTTCATGGCCCGGAGCAGCTGGAGAGATGGAGGAAGTAGCCAGAATGTGAGAGCCAACCCAAGGGACTTGACACTCTGATATCCTGTGTCTCCCTCAGTCCATGGGCATTCTGAGCAACCTCAAATGACCTCATCATCCTGGAGTGGGGCCACTGGGAGAGACGAATCATGTGACTGCAATTAGGGAGGGAGGGAGGGAGGGAGAGAGAGAGAGAGAGAGAGAGAGGCAATTCAGCCCCAAATCCATGGGCAGAGCTAGCTCTAAAGACAACTGGAGAAACTTGACCCTGTGAGGATTAAACCACTCCAGATGTGATGGAAAAAAAAAATAGAAAAATCTGAAGATTTTCAAATAAAAATATTTGGCATCATCAAAGACCGTAAGAAATTGTTGAAACCCTGATTGGCTTAAGTGAAATAAAAACAGGTGGTCATGGAGAGGAACCCACTGGAAATCCCACGAGTCTGAAGTGTGATTCTTAAAATGTAAAGCTCAGCAGATGAACGCTACTTGGCAGGACACTCTGAAGAGAGTGGTAAGCTAGCTGGTGGAAGTGACCAAGAATGTGCCACAAAGATGAACAGACCCAACAAATCAAAGTCAGAAGTGTGGGTGAAGAAATATAGGACAGACTGAGACATGGGAGAAACTAGAAGGGACCGCACACAACACTAGCATTTCTCAACAACTAGAAGGAGATGCGGTGAGCCACTTGGGATACACAGCTGTCCACCCATTTCTAGACAAGTCAGGAAAATAGTGGCGCCCTTGAGGATAAAGAGACAACTCTGAAAAGTGGCCAGAAACACCCTCCCCCCAAAATTAACCAGGCTGGGTAGTTTTTTGTCAATGTGATACAAGCTAAAGTCATCTGAGACGAGGAAGCCTCAATTGAGAAAATGCCTCCACAAGATCAGCTGCAGGCAAGCCTGTGGAGCATTTTCTTAATTTAGTGAGCCATCCCTGGGCTGGTGGTGCTGGGTTATATAAGAAAGCAGGCTGAGCAAGCCATGGGGTGCCAGCCAGTGAGCAGTACCCCTTCATGGCCTCTGCATCAGCTCCTGCCTCCAGGTTCCTGCCCTGCTTGAGTTCCTGTCTTTGCTATGATGTGGAAGCAGAAGCCAAACTCCTTACCCACCCCACCCTCGCCCCAACTTGCTTTTGGTCATGGTGTTTTGTCAAAGCAATAGTGACCCTAACTAAGATAGTTACTTACCAAGAAATAAGAGGTAGAATTCAGAAGATTTACTGGAGCCTAGAACAGCACTGTGAAGGCTAAAGGAACAAAGCCAGTATCCTAGGATCCTACACCCAGCTAAACTATCCCTAGAGAGTGCGGATAAGTGGATGAGCTCAGACCCACAAATCCTGAGAAAAAGCTCCTCGCTTACAACCCATCCCTGAAGGAGTCACCAAAGTGCGAGCTTCGGCAGGAGGCAACGTGAAGTCCTAGAGGAAGAGAGGCCCACAAGAAGAGACAGTGAACACGGGAATCTGCTGGTTAATTTAACTGATTATGAACAGAGCAAATTTTGTGTGGGACTGAAAGTCTAAGTAATAGCAAGGATAGTGTGCTATGAGAAGTCGATGCTTACTAGAGGGCTTAGAGACTCAACAACTCTCAGTGGGTCATCATCGCAATGGCTTCTGGCAGGTGCAGAAGAGGTGGGAAGGGACAGGGAAGCCAGACATGGGGGGAAGGAGCATGGTTGTTCCTCTAGCGTTCTGGGCACTGAGGGTACCAAACACTATCCTCCCACCACCTTCTGCAGGCTCTTGAGATGTTATGAATTTGTGAATCAGAGGTGAGGACCACTGCTTTAGTGGCCTGAGGATGGATGACCCCTCTTAATGGAAAAGGGGACAGCTGCAGTTGGCGGCGCCTCCTCCTACAGGAGCTGGTGTTTTGGACCCACGCCATTCATGGGGAGATGGTTCAGCAGGTAAAGGTGTTTGCCCCCCCCCCCCGAGCCTAACCACATGAATTTGACCCCCAAAACTCACATGGTAAAAGGTGAGAACCGATCACTGCAGGCTGACCTCTGACCTCTACCTGTGCATTCCAGAAGGGGGAAACAATCCCTTAGGCTCCCCGGAAGGCTGCAATCTCAGCAAGGAAGAGCTTACCTGCCCTGGGCCTCGATGCTCAGTAATGGATGCAAGTCAGCTGCCAGCTGGAGGCCTCCGCGTAATCTCCCAGCTCAGATCATCCAGGGCCAGAGCTTTTCATCACCAGGAACTGAGGTAGTCCCTCCTGCAGCTGGGACTTCTGGCTGGGCAGGGTGAGGACTTGGCCTGGACTGTGTCTCTTGAGACATCCTGGAAAGAGCACTGTGGGCTCCTGACCCCGTGTGCAGGACCGAGTTCACGTCAGCACCCGTGTCAGGCCAGCTTAGTTGCTGGTGGCTCAGCCCTGAGATTACAGGCTTCCAGGGAGACCAAGCACTGGAAAGAAGAGGCAGCCCTGGGGCCCAAGTACAGGTTGGGGATGAAGAGACAGTGCTTGGGGGGCATGCAAATGGCCTGGAGCCTGGATCTCTGCTCAGAGACAGGCATCTATGGGAGGAGCTAAGGGACAAAAGGCAGGCTCCAGCAAAGTGGAGCACCAGAGGGCAGGCCATAGCAGGAAAGGTAGGGAGAAGGACAGGGAACAGGCTAGGGCAGGGCAGGTAGGGCCCTCCACAGATGAGGGAGATTCATCTTGCCATAACTGGGGTCTGGCTGGCTCCATCCCCTAACCCTAACCCTGACTTCATCCCCTCTGAGCCCCACCCCTGGTTTCCTGCACCCTCCCTAAGGAGGTGCCAGCGATACAGAGGTGCAATCTGGGCGCTGGGAGCCCCTCCAGAGCACCCAGAGGGCCTCTTACCTTTTTTTTACCACAGACCAACTGAACCCCTAAAGGCTGAGCTCCCCAGAGTAGCTTTGGATACATCCCAGGCCAAAGCAGGGGCTGACAACCTACCTGCCCCCACGCCACCTTCCAGCTTGTAAGAAGGGACATAGAAAATCCACAGGGCTGTAGAGATGGCTCAGTGGTCAAGAATATTTTCTTGTACAGAGAACCAGGGTTTGATTCCCAGTACCCACATGGTGGCTCACAACTGTCTATATCCCCAGTTCCAAGGGGTGTGATGCCCTCTACTGGACTTCATAGGCACTGCACACACATGGTGCACAGACACACATGCAGGCAAAACACCCATTCATATAAAAATAAGCAAGCTAATAAACAAACAAATGCATCATTCGGTTACAAAGGAAAATGATTTAGATGTGAGAGTTAAGGTTTGTCTTACTCTTTTGAGACAGTGTCTTCTGTGGCCCAGGGTGGCCTCACACTCACTATGTAGCTGAGAACGGTTTTGAACTTCTGGGATTACAGGAGTGCACCACCACACCAAAGTTATTAAACCTTGGACTTCGTGCATGCCAGGCAAGCACGCTACCAAGAAAATGGCATCCCTTGCCAGAAAGTGGTGGCACACGCCTTTAATCCCAGCACTCAGGAGGCAGAGGCAGGCAGATCTCTGAGTTTGAGGCCAGCCTGGTCTACAGAGCAAGTTCCAGGACAGTCAGGGCTACACGGAGAAACCCTGTCTCAGAAGAAAAATAAATCCACATCCCTAACTCAAGATTTATTTAACACACACTCCCTCCCATGCTGGGGTTGGATCCCAGAGCCATGTATACCAGCTAGAAGTTCTGCCTTGGAGTTATAGCCCCAGCCCTGGGGCAGAAAGAACTGTCCTCTGGGGGCCTCCTTCCCTCAAAATTTCCTTCACGGAGTCCAGTCCCTCAGGACTCATTCAAAGTGTTTTCATGTGGCAAACCAGTGGGGCTGAGGCACACTAGAAGTCTAGCATACTCCCCAAGGAAGATTCTCAGGTCAAACCCCACTCCATCTCCAGAGTCCCTGAGGCCACTGGGCAGAAGTATAGAGAAAGCAAATGGTGTCTTGGGGACCCAGGAGGATGTCAACTTCCATCTTATCCCAGCCCCTTCACGCCAGGAGCTGTCATCTTGGGAAAACAGCACACACACCCCATGAGGTCTCCAGACAAGGAGCAAGTTTGAGGCTAGCCTGGGCTACAGGAGACCCACCCACCCACCCACCCCAAATTCACAAATAAGGCTTGGTCATAATTCAGAATGGTGACTGAAGTGGATTCCAAATGACCATCAGGTTGGTAGACCTAGGGGCTGGTGACAGGCTAGCTACAGGTGAGGGCACCCTCAAAGGGACAGGACTTCCTGACGGAGGTGAGAGCCACAAAAGATTCTGTACCATCCTCCCGGGACTTACAGGCCACGTGCTCTCCTCCCTCCACCCCCCGTGCCTCCGTTCGCTGGACTTTAAGCCTTGGGGATAACAGTGCGGGTGAGGTAGGTTGGCAGGTCCCAGCTCCTGGGGCACCCTGGAGTGAGGCCGGGAGGGGCTGTCCAGAGAAAGTCCTGAGCCGCACTGGCTCATAATATCCAGCAGGTGGCGCTGTTGCCTCTGGAATGAGGCAAGTCCCATAGGGACCGGGGTTGCTGACAGGGACAGTGGACAAAGAGGGGCAGACACTACAGAAGTGTTTGTCTCAAGGGACCGGACACTGGATGGACCCTTCTCAGGTCATTGTTATCCCCCTCCAAACCATTGGTGCTGTTTCTTGGGGCCCTTGCTGTGGAGGTTTCTCTTTGTTACCCACTGCCCCCCACTCCTCCGCTGCTTTGAGCCTGTGTGTCAGGTCTCCCTCACTCTGGGCGCTAAGTGACCCTTCAAGCCACACCAAGCCCAACACGTCCTCCCAACTGCAGCTGCGTTCTGGAGCAGGTCATGTGGTTCTGTAGGGCTGGGGTGCTAACGCAGAACGCGGAACGAGGGGCGGTTCACCAGGACACACAGCGTCCAGTGTTTGACACCTGAGCCCCTTCAGGGCCATCGCAGGGGAGCCGGGTGAGCACGCCAGCACCCGGGCTCTCAGGAACCGCCATCGCAGAGGAGCCATTCACTCCAAGGGCCAGGCAGGGCCCATGTCCCGGCTAAACTGCCGAGTGTAACTATTTGTGCTCCCAAGCCAGGAAAAAGAGATGCACGACAGTCACCTCTGGCCTGTGAGGGTCCTGCTCTCATGAAGCTTGAGTCCAGGAAGATAGCGAGGCCATTCTAGGAAGTTCTAGGATGCCTAGGTGGGCAATGTCCTTTAGACCAGTTGTTGGGAAAGGGTGGCTGTGCAAAGAGCTGGGAGGAGCACTGCAGGCAGAGGTGGGGGGTGAGGGTACAGCGCCCTGGGGGAGGGACTAGGCAGCACACACACACACTCACATACAATACTATTTTTGTTTTTATTTTTCGGAGGGTTTCTTTCTTTTTTCAGGGTGGAGCCTTGGCTGTCCTTGAACTCAGTTTTTAGACCAGGCTGGCCTGAAACTCACAGAGATCCTCCTGCCTCTGCCTTCCCAGGTGCTGGGATTAAAGGTGTGAGCCACTGCACCTGACTTTACTATTTTGTTTTTTCTTTTCTTTCTTTCTTTTTTTTTTTTTTTTTTTTTTTTTTTTTTTTTTTTTGGTTTTTTTGGTTTTTCCGAGACAGGGTTTCTCTGTGTAGCCTTGGCTGTTCTGGACTCACTTTTGTAGACCAGGCTGGCCTCGAACTACAGGGATCCACCTGCCTCTGCCTCCCAAGTGTTGGGATTAAAGGCGTGCGCCACCACGCCCGGCTGACTTTACTATTTTGTTATAAAAGGAAAAGGGATGAGAAGTGAGATCTCTCTTGTTTCCTGTAGTGATGGCTACATTTGCTACTTATTGTGAAAACAGAAGGCCAGGGGCCAGATTTTAGAGCTCATCCTGACATTCCAACACAGATTGCCCAGTGGAGGGGGACCACTGTCCTTTAGCGTCAGCCAATACCAGGGATTAGTAATGTTAGACACTTGGGCCCTGCAATCCTAGCACTCAGGAGGCAAGGGGAGGGGCATAGAGTGATGGCCAGACTGAGTTATATAAAAAGCAGAGGCTGGAGAGAAGCTCAGCCTGCGAGAGCACTTCCTTCCCTTCCAGAAGATGGAGACCTCATTCCCAGAGCTCTCAAAGGCAGTTTTCCATTACTTGTGACTCCGTTCTTGGGATCTGGCGCCCCCTCATGGACTCTGAGGAAACTGCACACATGTGCACATAGGCACAGGCACACGCTTACACATGAATAAATAATAAGATAAATGTTTAAAAACAAATAATAATGGCTGGGCATGGTGACATGCATGCCTTTAGTTGTAGCACTGGGAGGCAAAGGCAAGAGGATCTCTGTGAATTTAAGGCCAGCCAGGGCCACACAGTGAGATCTGTCTCCAAATAAATAAATTAAATTAAAATATGTTTTTAAAACAATAAAAACTCCAACAATGAGCGAAACTTTCTCTTGAGTATCCCTGCCCACTCTAGGCTGTGACATATTGCTGTTTTCATAAGCCTTGCTTTAGTCTGAATGCAAAGTGTCCCCCAGCAGCTCATGTGTTTGGACACACAGTCTCCAGCTAGCAGTGCTGTTTTGGGGCACTGCAGAACTTTGAGCCCCAGAGCCCAGCTGGTAGACGTAGGCCCGGAGGGGTCAGCCTGGTCCTGCCTCCGTTCTGCCTCTGCTTCCTGCTTACAGAGATATACAAGCAGGGCTGTGAGCTCCCACTGCCTCAGACTGAGCCACTGTAGCAGCCATGCCTTCTTGAACCTTGAGGAACTGAAATTCCCCGAAATCATGAGCTGATAGCGAGCCTTCCTCCCTCTGCAGTCCCAGCAGCTTCTGTCACGGAGCGAGAAAAAAAAAAAAATACCACTCGTTTGTTTGTTTCTTTGTTTGTTTGGTTTGGTTTTTCGAGAATGGATTTCTCTGTGTAGCTTTGGCTGTCCTGGACTCGATTTGTAGACCAGGCTGGCCTCGAACTCACAGTGATCCACCTGCCTCCCGACGCAATCCTCACTCTTAATGGTTGTGCTTCGATGTGTATTAAGAGTTTTTCTTAGTAAACTCTAAATTTGTTTCATTAAATTAAAAAAAAAAAAGAAAGAAAGAAAAGAAAAGAAACAAAACCAGGACTGGCTGTAGCTGCGTGGGACGTTTCCTTAGCTGGCATAAGGCCCTGGGTTCTCTCCCCAGTGTTGCATAAACTGGCATGGTGGCACATGTCAGGAATCCCAGCACATGGGAGCTGAAGGCAGAGGGATCAGATGGCCAAGGTCATCCTCAGCTCCACACTGAGATCCAAGCCAGCCTGGGCTACACGAGAGCTTGTCATTAAGGGGTGGGGGGGAGGAAGAGAGGGAAGAGGGAAGGAGAGGGTGGGAAGGGGAGGAGCAGGGGGAGGGAGAAGGAGGAGAGGGAAGAGGGTGGGAAGGGGAGGAGCAGGGGGAGGGAGAAGGAGGGGAGGTGAAAGAGCGGGAGGAATCAGGCAATCAGGCACTCTGTAGCCCCGAATGAAAGAACTGATCCACGCACTAGTTCTGACAGACCCGGCAGGAAACTGGATGTTTCCTGTGCCCAATTGTCACCCTAGATCACCTGACTGTCACAGCAGACCTTTAACAATGGGGAAGACTAGCTCTCACCCCCAGCCTCCTGGTATCTATTAGCCAGGCTGACCCAAAAGTTGAGCGTGAGTCTGATCAGTTCCGGCTTGGCGCTGACACGCACCTCGTGGGACAGTTGGGAGCTTGGTACTCCACTGTCCCTTGGCCCAGCTCCTCCACTGCCATCAAGGCCGTGAGCACAAGTCAGCTTCGTGTTGCTACGAAATATCCAAGGCCAGGTCGTTCATAAACGCACTTACTGTTCCAGCTGGAGTCCCATGCGTGGAACCCAGATAGAAGCAGAGGTTGGGGTGCACATATGGAACCCCAGCATACTGTGCTGAGAACTGCCCCAAAGATGGAGGGCTAGCTAGTGATGGTGGAAGTAAGCAACAAGGTGGAAGGAGAGCACCAACTGTCCTCTGACCCTTCCATGTGCACCATGACACTCCAGCCCCCTCTCTTAGGAATAAGAAATAAAACCTGTCTAAAGAGGCTTATTTGGCTGATGACCCAGATGGTGAAGGCGTCCAGGTAGCATTGCGCTGACACGCTGGCACGGCAGAGACGCAGGAGCCACTCCTGTGAGTGGCCTAGTGAGGACTGACTGGCTCCACAAGACCAACTGCAATGACCTCCAATGAGCTGACCCTCCTAGGCACCCCCCTGTAAAGTTACATCTCCCCAGTACCCCCGAATGCTGAGACATGGGACTGAGCTTCTAGCACACAGCTCACTGGCAGACACACTGCAAATATATCTAAACAATAGCACAATTTTGCCAGGTGGTGGCCGAGCACGCCTTTAATCCCAGCACTCGGGAGGCAGAGGCAGGTAGATCCCTATGAGTTCGAGGCCAGCCTGGTCTACAATGTGAGTCCAGGACAGCCAAGACTACACAGAGAAACCCTGTCTTGAAAAACAAACAAACAACAACAGCAACAAAACAATCCCCCCAAAACAAAACAAAACAAAAAACAATAGCACAATTTCACTCTAGATTAAAGGTGCCGTGAGAGACGCGATGACTACACACCATGCACAGCCCCAGCGGGGTCCTTTGGGATGAGCAGGCAGCACCAGAAAGAGGCAGATCCGAGTAGACAGTGTCTCAGCAGCATAACTGAGTGTTGATGGTAGCACGGCAGCTAAGAAGACATCATTTTTCAGTTCTTATAATTTTGGGAAGTATTTCTTAATTAGAAAACCATTGATTTTGCTCTTTGAGACCAGGTCTCATGGGACCCAGGGTGCCCTCGAACTCACAAGGTAACTGAGAATGACTGAACACCCGATCCTGCTGCCTCCACCTCCTGTGTGCTCGACTCACAGACATGCACCACCACACGTGCTTAAAATGTCATTTTAAAAAGCCTAAAAATATCTAGGGGAAAATGTCAAGAAAATGATACCTTATTTTTAATTGGGGAAGAAAAAAAAAAAAACGAACAGCAAAATGTTAGCAACTGTTGAGCGCAGTTGACAGGTCCAAGGCAGGCGGGCTGCCATTCTCTCTGAGGACGTTTGTAATGGAGTTGTTCTTCTAACTAATGCCCATTCCTTACCGAGGGGATAAATGCTTATGATATTTTTTAGGATTTAATTGTATTTATTTTGTGCCCATGCCACAATTGGCTTATGGGGGCAATGTCTAAAGAGAACTGGCCAAAAGAAGCCAGCTCTCTCCCTCGGCCATGGGGCGGGGGTGGGGGGCGTCCCAGGAGTCGAACTCATGCTGTAAGTGTTGGCAGCAAACACCTTTACCAACAGAGCCATCTTGTCAGCCCCGAACCCCTGCCACACTTTTTTTTTAAGTTAGTAAAGTCTCCTCAGAGCACAGTAGGTTGCTTCTCTTTGCAGCTGGATCGCCCAGCAGGGGAGGATGACACACAGTCAGCCTGCAGTGGCAAGACGATGCCCATTCATTCCCTTATGTTTCCAGAGGCCAGAAGTGCAAAGTCAGTGTCCCTGGGTGGCAGGTCTGAGTGGATGCCATTTCAGTGCTATTCCCAACACCCGGCCATCCTGTGGAACCACCACAACCATGAAGAAGGCCCACGATGCCCTTCATGAACAGGCCAGAGTCCCAACCCGAAGCAGAGCTGATATTTGGGTCAGACCATTCTCTGTCACGGTGGCCTGTCAACCACCTCGGGCCAATCAGCAACCTCCTTGGCCCCAATCTACCTCAGAAACAGTGTTCCCTTCCCCCATGCACTGTGACAGGCCTGTTTCCAGGTGAAGTGCCACAACTGCTCAGCATAGCTCCTGTAAGAGGGATGTGGAAAGTGGGGTGAAGGGGATCTGGGTTTAACTCCCAGCACCCGCATTGCAGCTCACAACCCTCTGCAATTTCAGCTACAGGGGACTCTGGTGCCCTCTTCTGGCCTCTGAGAGCACCTACACTCACATGCGCACATACCCACACACATGATTAAAAATAGCATCAAGCTATAAAGGAGGGCATGGGATCTGTTTGGGGTGGTGGGTTGGATTCCCGGGAGCGTGCCACAGGAGGGAGAATAGGCCCAGGCTGGAACAACAGACCTCTCATGGGGGGGGGGCACTTATTCCACAAGGGTGTAGGGAACCAGTTAGATGGGTGCATGTCCACCTGGCTATGGGGATAGCAAGCCGTAGGGCTCCTTGTGGGAATGGGGTAAACCTTGGCCTCTGGTGTCCCTGGAGGGGCTTCTTGCTGGGCCCTCAGGTCCATGAAGCTGCATGTGGTCAGCCAAGGCTGCTTTACTCTTCCTGCCACAATGCCTGGGCCACGTCCTGGGACCAGGAGCTGGCCTACCTGAATGACTGTGGAGCCTGAGCCCTCATGTCCGGTCTTTTCCACTCCTGTTGCCCTTTCTCTTCAAGACAGGGCAGGCCTCTGCTGGCTGTGACAGCCTGTGACAACACTGCCTGTGCTCATGCTGGTGTCAGCAGTGACTCATGGGTCCCAGCTGCAAGCTATTAGCCTCAGAGTGCCACTGTGTGTGTGCCAGGCTGAGTGCTGAGGGCTCGCTGTGTGAAAGCATGGCACCCTGAGCTAACACATGCTGGGCATCTGAGAGTGGTGACTGTATCTTCAAGGTCACTCAGTGGTCACAGGCAGACCGCAGGACAGGAGGCTCCTGGCAGGGAAAGTGACCACTCTGAGGCTCCCATGGCGATGACTGTAGATTTGCCATAGTCTACAGTCAAAAGGCAGGACTCAGTGTGACCTGAGGGCTATAGGAATATCTGAGAGAAGGGAAACAAAAAACAAAAAAACACCCATCTGCTCGGCTGGCTATATCCCCAAGGAGGCAGGAGAAGGGGGCTGAAAATAGAGCCAACGCGCTGCCCATTAGCATGTAATTTCTCTCTGATTTGCATATTTTGCACTAGAGCCTCTAAGCGTACAATTATGAAATCAAATGCGTGAATGAATTCCTGTGCCTTCCTAGAATAGACACACGGCAACTTTAGCTTCGTCCTCTCTCCCTACTCTCTCCCCTCCAGAACTCCCAACTAAATGTGTCCTTGCTCTAAATAAAACTCCCCAGGGATGGGAGGGACGATGGCTACTTGGGTAAAGTGCACCTGAGCAGGATCCCAGACCCCACATCAAAAAAGCAGCACACACACCTGTAATCCCAGAGACCGGAGGCTTCCTAAGGCTTGCTGGCAGCTGGCATAGTTGAATCAGCAAACTCCAGGTCCCAGTGAGAGACTCTGAGTCACAGAACTGGGGGATGGTTCCTGAGGAAAGGCCTCTCTCTGTCTCTCTCTGTCTCTGTCTCTCTCTGTCTCTCTCTCTGTCTCTGTCTCTGTCTCTCTCTGTCTCTCTGTCTCTGTCTCTCTGTCTCTCTCTCTGTCTCTCTCTCTCTCTCTCTCTCTCTCTCTCTCTCACACACACACACACACACACACACACACACACACACACACACACACACGAAAGAAAGGAAATTCCCCAGCATGCCTCACTTCCATCATTAAACAGAGAGCCAGGAAATGGTCATGAGCAAAATCTGCCATCATGGAAGGAGTCTCACTGAAGGCTTTAGTTTTCAACAGTTTTTCCCAGGAGACAGGAAAAGGCCCAATGTGACACACCTGGTGGGCTTGGTCCAAGGGAGCTGGCCATGCACCTGGGCTTCCAGGCCTATGTTTCTGTTGTGAGCACTGATGAGACAGATGCAGAGCACAGAAGCCGGTGTACTGGCATTGGCTTGGCATTAGACAACTGAGACCTTTGCTTCTGTTCTCTGTTCGTTTGGGCTGTTCTGTCGGGCTGTGGACCATCTGTCTCAGGAGGAACCCCTGAGGTGCCACCAGTGATGTGCCACTGGGTGGGACAGAGTCTATGTGCAGGAAGCACTAACAAAGCTTCCGGAACCGTTGGACGCTCGGGTTTTTTGAGATAATCATGGGGGTGGGGAACTGTCCTGACTACAGCGGCTGATGCTGAGAGCCCCAGCATAACTGGGGCCAGGGTCACTCCCTGCCTGGGATCCTTGGCTATATAAATGCGAGAAGGGAGATGCACACGCAGAAGCACGCACTCATCTCCATCTTCTGATCGTGGGTGGGATGTGCCGGTAGCTTACACCTCTGCTGCTTTGGCTTACCGCCATGGTGGACAATGAACCGCAGCGAAAATAAACCCTTTGCCCCAAGAAACTAAAACCAGCGACGGCACTCTATAATGCCAGGCCACCCCAAAACTGTGTAGCTCAAACTAGCCTTGAACACGTGGCGAGTCTTCTGTTTTGGCACCCCAAGAGCCAGGACCACAGGCTCGTGTCCCCACCCAGCTTTCAACTTCTGGCTTGAGAGGGAGGGGCTGGTGTTTAACTGTGGGTGTCTCTTCTAGAGCGAAGGGAATTCATACAGGCTCCCCCTGAGCATCAGGGCTTGCTGGATGAGAACTTGCCTTTGTTTGTTTGTTTGTTTTGAGACAGGGTCTGTCTGTGTTAGCCTTGGCTGTCCTGGACTCGCTTTTATAGACCACGCTGGCCTTGAACTCACAGCGATCTGCCTGCCTCTGCCTCCCGAGTGCTGGGCTTAAAAGCATGTGCCACCACACCCCGCGAGAACTTGCCTTTGAAGGATTGGGGCCGCACCTGCCATTGAAGTCAGACGTGTCACATCTGCTGCGGCATTTGCTAAGGACAAAGCCGCAGGCTGGAAGCCCCCGAACCCGGGGCCCAGAGCGGATGCCACCGTCCTGGACTCCTGGACTCTCTGGGTAAATGCCTTAACCTCGCTAGACTCTATCTAGATTCTGTCTTCCTAGGAGGCCAAAGCTTCTGCTAAGCATTCCCCAGCGTCCAGGGCGGCCCCATATGCTAGGTGACGGAGACCAGCCACCGAGCAGCCCCAATCTGGGGAAACAGGATAAAAAAGACATTCTATCCACCAAGTGGGAAGCCAGGTGGTGTTCCTGCAGGGCAGGGACATTCCAGTGGGAAATTCAGTCCTGCTCTGGGGACACTAAGGAAGGAGGCGCTGGCCCGCCTGGGGCTCAGACAGCGGACACCAGGAACTCAGCGCACCAATGAGAGGGGCCAGGGGGCCTGCCCCGAGTATCAAGGTGACCATGTCCTAAACCCACCTCCTTTCTTTGGCTCTGTTCTTTCTCCTTGGTAAAACTGGCCAGCTCCACATTGTGGGCAGTCAGATGCCGAAGCTGGCCAGCACTATAAATCCTTTTAGCAGAGACATAGCCATTTATCCTGTTCCTTTCACTTAAATTGTTTTTCATGTGCGTAGGTGTTTTGCCTGCGCGCACATGTCTGAGTATTACATGTATGCCTGGTCTTTGCAGAAGCCAGAAGAGGGTGTTAGATAGCCTGGAACTGGGGTTACAGGAGACTGTGAGCCGCCACATGGGTCCAGGGAACTGAACCCACATTTTCTGGAAGGGTAGTGAGTGCTCCTTACCACTGTCTCAACAGACAGAGGAAGTGATAGTGTGATTTACACACACACACACACACACACACGTGCACGCACTCACAGCATGCACAAGTGGTTTTGTGTTTCTGAGACTGGATCTCACACAGCCCAAGCTAGATTTGAATATATTATGAGCCATTATATATTGAACTCCTTGATCCAACTAACTCCATCTCGTTTGACTTAACAATTTTTATTTATGATTTTGTGTCGTGGGGCTGGGGTGCATATGCCACGGCACACATGTGAGGGTCAGAGCCCAGCTTGGGGAAGTTGGTTCTCTTCTTCCACCATGAGGAACCGTAGGATTGAACTCAGGTCGTCAGGCTTGGTGGCAAATGCCTTTCCCTGCTATGCCATCTTCTCAGCCCCAACCTCCAGCCTCCATGTCTTCAGTGGGGCATATACCACTATCCCTAGCTTGATTTTCTGTTTATATATTTGTATTTTCACTTTTGTTGTTGTTGTTTGTTGTTTGTTTCCAAGACAGAGTTTCTCTGTGTAGCCTTGGCTGTCCTGGACTCACTTTGTAGACCAGGCTGGCCTCAAACTCACAGCGATCTGCCTGTCTCTGCCTCCTGAGTGCTGGGATTAAAGGCATGTGCCACTATGCCCAGCTGTATTTTTACTTTTTGAGGCAGGGTATCAAGGTATGTAGATGAGGTTGGCCTTGAACTCACAGAGATTTGCCTGTCTCTGCCTCTGAGTTCTAGGATTAAAAGCACAGTATTTTTATTTGTTGTTATTGTTGTTTTTTATTAAAGCGTGTGTGTGTGTGTGTGTGTGTGTATGTGTGTGTGTGTGTGTGTGTGTGTGTGTGTGTGTGTGATCTCCTGGAGCTGGAGTGCTAGGCAGTTGTGAGCTAAGTGTAGATGCAGGAGCCAAACTCCAGTCCTTTTAAAGAGCACAAGCACTCTTTACTGCTGCGCTGTCTCTCTATGCTCTTGATTTAAAATAAAATGAAATAAAAGCTTCTCTCAAATCTGCACAGGACACATGCTCCCTCCCCCTCCAGAGGAGGCACTACCAGAGCCAATGGTGTTCCGTAAGAGCCAGTCTCAGAGCATACCCCTCCTCCTTGCGTTTCTCTAGAAATTTGTCAAACTCCACAATTCTTGGGAGGCATGCAGAAGTGTTTAAAAGAGGAAATAAAAATAAGTGACTTGTTCTGGGAGATATACAGAGTCACTTGCTGGCTAAAAGCTGACACAGGACTCACAGGGCAGCCAGCAACTCTAGTGCAAAGACAGCTCGGAAAAGGGGTCCCTCGCACCACAAAACGTGCTCCACTGCTGAGGGTCACAGGATCACAAGTTCAAGGCCAGCCTATGATCCTAGTTGTGGGGAGTCCCTATATAGACAAGGCTTCCCCTCCAACCTGAAGCTAGCTGCACCCAGCAGAGCCAGGACACACAGAAGCCTTACACAGGCCTGGCCCATTCTTACTGTCACTGTGGCCCCAGGACAGACAGAGCACCATCACTCCTACCTGGCCTGAGCCATCTCTGTGAATGCCTGTTCTGGATCCCAGGCAGAGAACTGCATCCTGTCCTGCGTCCCAAGGAGGAGAGAAGGCAAGGGCGGGGCTTTTTTTTTTTTTTTTTTTTTTTTTTTGGTTGTTGTTGTTTTTGAGACAGGGCTTCTCTGTATAACAGTCCTGGCTATCCTGGGCTCACTTTGTAGATCAGGCTGGCCTGATCTACAGTTGAACTCACAGTGATCCACCTGTCTCTGCCTCCCAAGTGCTGGGATTAAAGGCATGCATCACCAAGCCCAGCTGGCAAGGGCAGGCCTTAGACAGAGCTTGGGGACTGTCGGAGGGGGATACAGGGGTGTGGCCACTGTCAAGCCCTCCAGTCCGTGAAGCACTTCCTGCCTTCCCTGGCTGTGCTTCCCTCCTTCCTGTTCCGAGGTGAGCTCAGGGTTAGGGAGGTGAGCTGTTATGTTAGCTGGGACAGGCCTGGGCTCCTGCTAAGGACGCTTCCTAAGTAGGCCTATCCCCTGCTAGGATCCATCTTGTCCCTCAGGCCCTGGTGGGGCAGAACACCATGGCCAGCAGTCCTGAGGCACTGCCTGGCTGGCTCTTGTTTTCTCGTTTGTTAGCTGAGACAGTGGGCACAGTCCCCAGGCCCTCGGGGCCTCGGTTTCTCCAATGTGTAATAAGGCTGGAGCTGGGTCAGTGAGTTCAGGGCAGGCCTGGAGAAGGCTTCTAATGAATCAGCAGATTAGATCGTCTAGTAGGCTATGCATGCCCTGACAGGGCCCCGGGACAGCCAGGCTGAGCAAGAGTGGTGCTACAAGTAACACTGACTAGCAGATTTCACAAGTATCTTTAGGTTGCACATAAGTCTATGCAAGGCACAGAGGTACATGAAGAGACACTGGCCACCGACTTCCAGGGACATGGTGAAGGGCTTCCAGGGAGTCCCCTAGGCACAGGGCACCTGGGGGAAGTATGAGCAAAGCTAGATTGGCTGACCTGGAGCCAGTGCTGATCCAGCTCAAATCCTTTCACAAATACTGTGAAGCCTCCATAAGGCAGGGATTAGTGAAAGGCCTCTGGGAGTCCAGACCTCCGTCAACAGAAATGACCCTATCCACTGCTCCTTTGGAGATAGCCCCACACCTCTGAGACAAGTCATGGAGTGGCTGGGGATCCAGAGTGCTGTGGTGGGCCTCTGTATGTCCTGCACAGTGGGAAGCTGGTGCCGGGAGGCCCGTCAGTCTATCCTGGGCAGCTCCAGGCCTGGCTGGTGGGGAGGGCTATGAAGAGCAAGCAATGATCACCCACCTCAACCCTTCTCTCTGACCAGTTCCCTCTCAAACCTAGTCCCCAAGTCCTGGCTGGCAGCCATGATGTGTTAGGAATCTCATGTACACTAAAGTGGAACATTAAAGGGAGATTCAGAGAATGAACATGGGCCGGGCGAGGGAGTGCCTCAGGTCCTCAGTCAACACTTCACGGGAAGAGGCCTCACCAGCCCCAGCTCCACTGAAGAGACTGTGGACACCAGGCCAAGACACCACCAGGCATCCCCAGCTATCCCACATCCCCAGCCATGTTGAAGAGTGAGTGAGGCCTGACTTCCTCTGAGTCTCCAGAGCCTTCTAGATGCATCTGCCCCATTCTCCTTGAATGCTTCACACCAGGCCACGGCCTGTGTTTTCCTGCAGAGCGGCAGTGCCCAACCTTCCTGATGCTGTGACCCTTCTGTACAGTTCCTCATGTTGTGGTGACCTCCCTCCCCCCAAATGGGTCACAACCCACAGGTTGAGAGTCACTGCTCTAGGGAGTAATAGATCATCTATACCCATAGGTGCCAGGATGCTCAGGCCCAAGGGAGAAGCAGCGAGTTAGCCAGCCCACTCCTTTGGTGGTGGAAGGCCCACTCCTCTCCCAGTCTTCCCTTGGGCAGCCTGCCACTGAGCACAGACCCCATATAAAGAGGCATGGTGGCAGGCCAGGTGTGGTGGCGCACACCTTTAGTCCCAGCACTCAGAAGGCAGAGGCAGGTAGATCTGTTAGTTCAAGGCCAGCCTGGTCTACTGGGTTCTAGGACAGCAAGGGCTATTACACAGAGAAACCCTGTCTCAAAAAACAAACCAAACAAACAAACAAACAAAATGGGCTGGAGAGATGGCTCAGAGGTTAAGAGCACTGGCTGCTCTTCAAAGGGTCCTGAGTTCAATTTCCAGCAATCTCATTTATAATGAGATCTGGTGCCCTCTTCTGGCCTGCAGGAGTTATATGCAGGTAGAACACTGTATATGTAACAAACAAACAAACAAAAATCCCAAAAAAGGAGGCATGATGCCAAGCTTTGTGCCCATGCAGTGGCTACAGGTAGACAGCAACTCCGCGAACACCTTGGAGGGGTCACTAGGAGGAAGAGCCTCACTGTGGAAATGCCTCTTTCCACCCTGTCCTTGCACAGTGCTGAGGGTGTGGATAGGCGGGAGGCATCAGCCACTCAGCCTTGCTCCCTGCGGTGAGGAATATTGCCAACTTGGAGTCACTGAGGAGACGCATCTCCAGGTATGTCTTTAAGGTACTTTCTAGACTGCGTTAACTGTGAGAAGACCTACCCTGGACAGACAAGGCACCATCCTGTGGCCTGGTGCTGTGAACTGCATAAAGATGAGACAGCGGACCGGGCGTCAGTGTTCACGCGTCTCTGCTTCCTGACTGGGTGCATGTGGTCAGCTGCCTCCCCAGCTGTTGCTATGACTCCCCGCCATTATAGACTGCACCTTAAATTGTGAGGCAAAGTAAACTGTCCCCCCAGGCCTATGTCATCTTTGTCAGACATTTTGTCCCAGCAAAAATAAAAAACACAACAAACAAAAAAACCACTCCCCACTGCACTGGCCACCGATCTTGATCTTGATGCTGACTGACAGACCCTCTTCCTGATTCCTCTCTGAGGAGGCCCCCGGGGTGCTGGGCCTTCCTTTCCCTGCCTTCTGGATCAGTCTGCCCTCTCCAAGAGTCCATGAAAATATTTTCATTTCTTTTAAAACCAGAAGAAAGCCTTGAGTTTGTTGGACGCCCAGTGTGTTGTGAGTCCAGCCCGTGTGGCAGGGCCTTCTACAGATAACCAGTGAAGCACACTTGCTGACACGTGCTGATGGGGGGAAGGGCCTGGGGAGGCAGAGGTAGTTGGGCCCAAGGTCAGATCACCTCCCACTTACAAGGCTGGGGCCTACAAGAAACCACTCAACTTGACTCCACTGGAAGGTCAGGGCAGGCCAGCTCAGGTGCAACACAGGGGCAGAGCCATGAACAGAGCAGATGTCGCAGCTTGGTGAGCCGCACACTCCACAGGGGCTGATGCCAGCGATTGACAGGAGGCCAGCCTGTGGACAAGAGACGAGAAAGGCAGAGACTGGGGGCAGCTTTTCCTGACCCACCGTCTTCCCCTGTCAGCTCCCCCAGCCCTTGGACCTGGTGCTCAGCCCAACACATGGCCTGTGCTCTCATTCCCAGGGGCTCTGGAGCTGAAGAGCTGCCGGGTGGTGCTGCCATTCCACTCTCCATGCTCATCTCATGTCCTCTCCTGAAGAGAAAGCAAACACAACACAGACCCTTACCAGTGCCCATCAGGTTGGAGGCTGGAAGTGCTGACTTTCCAGTCCAAAGCCAGGCTTGAGCTCTTGCCTGGGAGGCAGTCAGGAGAGTCACTTTCTGGGTTGGTGGGAAGAGGGGTGTCAGCCTTTTTATCCTAACTATCCCATGGCCTGATGGCATGGGACATCTGCTTTACACAATCTATAGAAAAAGGTTAATTCTCCCAAAACACCTTTGCAGAGGTACCTGGTTATCAGTGGGCTTTGGGCCACAATACTGACAGATCTGTGACAACAGACTTAGGGGAAAGTTTCCCTCACAGTTTTGGAGGCTTGGGCCAGAGCTGACTTGGCAGGAAGTGAGAGTAGGGGACCCCAGTGTCTTCTGAAGCTTGTGTCTGTGACCTGAAGACTTCCCAGTAGGCCCCACCTCCTAAGGACCCCATTGCCTCCAATAGTGAGCTGTGAGCACCAGGGCCTCTGGGGGCTCCTGCCTGGTCCCTGGACATAAGAGCTGGCACTGGATGAGGAATGCCTTGGATGACAGACCTAGAAGCCACCCATCACCGGTGTGAGGTGGCCTAGGCAGGGCAAGAGTGGCAGAGCAGGGCAGCTAGTCTGGGCTTAAATTTCAGCTGTGGGCTGACTATGAACTCCGTGATGGACGGCATGAGCTGGAATGGAGCTAGGAGGAGTGCAGGCAGCAGCTCTGACTCCTCCCACCTCTAACCAGGGCACAGTGGTATTGTCTATGAGAGCTCCTGACTGTCTCTGTTTCTGGTTAAGCCCAAAAGCAAGGTCAGGGTGAGCGACAGCCCAGTCCTTCCCTGTGAAGTCACACTAGCACGTGACGACAAGGCTCAGCTTTAACTGGGTCAGCAACGACAGTGAGGGACGGCCCGGTGGCTCAATGCCTCCACCGCAGCTCCCGTCCTACGCTGCTGTCCTTGGCATGGCCATAGCATGTCCTGGGCCCACTGTGATTGCTCCAGGACGTGTCGCTCCAGCCTACATGACTAGAAGATAAAATGTGCCTTCTTCCTTCAAGGCACACTGACGTGTCTAAAGTTTGTCACTAACTCACACACACACACATAAAACAACACCCTTGTTAAATTGTAATAATGGAAACAGGTTCTGCACAAGTTGAACAAACACCTTGTGCTGGAACCACCAGCTGCAATCACAGCAGGCGCCAGAAAGAGGCACTTGTCTTAGTCACCATCAGTAGCCACTTTGTGGATTTTGGCTGTTTTTAAGATGGGGGTCTCGGGCTGGAGAGATGGCTCAGAGGTTAAGAGCATTGTCTGCTCTTCCAGAGGTCCTGAGTTCAATTCCTAGCAACCACACGTGGCTCACAACCATCTATAATATGATCTGATGCCCTCTTCTGGCCTGCAGGTGTACATGCAGGCAGAGCACTGTATACATAATAATAAATAAATAAATCTTAAAAAAAAAAAAGATGGAGTCCCACATAACCCTCAAACTAGATATAGAGATGCAAATGACCCTGACCATGTGATGCTCCTGACTCTACCTTCCTGCCGCCCCATTTCTGCTCCCCCCCCTGGGGGTACCCTGCCTGTACTGGAGGGAATGAAGCTTAGCTGGGGGTGGGTGGGTACAATGCAAGGTCTCGGTTGGCTTGAGAAATTGCCTTCTCAGGAGACAGCTTCAGACAGCTCATTTAATTGGGGGGTGGGGAAGGCGGAAACAAAGGCTTTGGGGAGCAGGCTTTTGGGGTGAGTGTACATGACTGCGGGTCAGGGTGCTGGGAATGCCTTATTTGCATGAAAAGGAATTCCAGGTGCTTGCTGGACATGACCATATAAGGAGAGAGGAAGTTAAAGCCTTAGTCTGGGTTATGATAACTCCCTGCCCCACAGCTCATGTTCCCTGTTAACCATCTACTCATATTTGTGCCTGGAGACCCCTTACCTAGCCTCTCCTTGCTGTGTCCCACGTTGAATTCTGGACAAGGGGCAGAGGGAACCTGATTTAAAATATCCCATAATTAGTTGAGGATGGAGGCACACACTTTATAATCTGAGCAACCTGAGAGGCTGAGACAAGGAGGATTGCTGTGAGTTTAAAGCCAGCCTGGTTTTACATAGTGAGTTCCAGGCTAGCCCAGGTGAGACCGAGACCTAGTCCAAAAACAAAACAGAAGAAATTTTCCTGCCTTACTATCTGCTTCTGAACCCACAGGACACTCAAAACATTACTCAACACAATGTTTGCACGGACCCTCCCTCACTCTAAAAGGCTGCTGTGGGCGGCACCTGGCACCTGACCTCAAGCATCCCACCCACCTCTCTGGTCTTAGTTTTGTAGCCGCACACACCAAGTTGGTTATTTTTAACATTTAAATTGTGTCTGTGTCTCTGTATGTTTGTGTGGTGTGTGTGTCTGTGTATGGTGTGTATGTCTATATGTGTGTGGTTTGTGTCTGTGTGGTATGTGTGTGTGTCTGTGTATAGTGTGTGTATGTCTGTGCCTGTGTCCATATATGGTGTGTGTGTCTGTGTGTTGTGCGTGTCTGTGTGGTATCTGTGTATGGTGTCTGTGGTGTGTGTGTGTGTGTGTGTGTCTGTGTCTATGTGGTGTGTGCCAGTATGTGGCTGTGTTTGTGTGTCTGTGTGTCTGTGTGCTGTGGTGTGTCTGTGTGTGTGTCTGTGTGGTGTGCAGTTGTGTGTGGTTATATGTGTCTATGTTTGTGTGTGGTGTGTGCCTGTGTATGTGTGTGGTAGTGTGTGCCTGTGTTTGTGTGGGTGGCCCTCCAAGGGTATTTTTAGCTCTGTACTTCCACTGAAAGATTTCTTGATTTCAGTTGTCCCAGTCCCGCCCCTACCCTACTTCCATTTTCCTGGCTGTCAATCACGTGTCACTCTTCACTGGAGATTATAGTTTCTCTCACTTTGTGCTCCAAGCTAGTTAGTTAGTGTGAAATAACATATCCTCTCACTTCTGAGAAGTTCTACCCACTTCTGAGTTTCTCACAGGTCATTTACTGACCATCTCGACGCCCACTGTCTTCGCGTTCTAGTTCACATTTGGGGGAAGGTGTGATGAGAGTCAGGTGTGGTGGCGCACGCCCTTAATCCCCAGCAGGGAGGCAGAGGCAGGAGCATCTCCGTGAGCTCTTGGCTAGCCTGGTCTACAAATGGGAGTTCCAAGACAGCGAGGATTATATAAGAGATCCTGTCTTGGAAAAAAAAATGTGTGTGACATTTTGAGTCACCTTTTGAGTGAGGGTCTCATGTAGCCCAGGCTGTCTCTTAACTCATGGTGCACCCAAGAATGACTTTGAACCCCTGCACCCTCTTGCTTGCCCAGTGCTGGGATTATAGGCACGCACAACCTCTCTGTTTTATGTGGTGCTGTGGACGGAAGCCAGGCTTCCAGCAGGCTAGGCCAGCATCCTATGAACCGCCCCACACTCCAGGCCTAAAATTCAGTTTTTAATGTCGGGTCATCCACTTGGTGGGTGTGGGATTACTTTGGTGTGAGTGTTCCTAGGCTTTCATAGTTTACATGGCTCCCTTTCCTGTTTTGGTGGCATTTACAGTGGTAGGCCCCTCTGCTGCCAGAGCTGCCCCTGGCTGCTCAAGTGTGCATGCAGCAGGTTGGGCAGGCCGGTCGCTGCTGCCCCTAGACCCATCTGTCCAGCAAAACCTTGGGCTGCAGAGGCCTTCCTCTTATAGCATCTGCCAGACCACCTCTACTTTCTCCTTAGAGTCCATGAGGCTCGTCTATTGGTTTGTCTAAGACATGGTTGCTTTGGATGTTCTTTTTTTTTTTTTTTTTTTAAATATTTATTTATTATGTATACAGTGTTCCGTCTGCATGTAATGACTGCAGGCCAGAAGAGGATACAGGATACCAGATCTCATTATAGATGGTTGTGAGCCACCATGTGGTTGCTGGGAATTGAACTCATGACCTTTGGAAGAGCATCCAGAGCTCTTAAACCTCTGAGCCATCTCTCCAGCCCTGCTTTGGACATTCTAACATACATTACTGCCTAGTCTTGTGGCAGAGTGATGTTGATAGGAGCTATTACTATGGGAAACACAACAAATATGTCATTTTAGCATTTTGGAATGTAGGATTCAACTACACACTGGCTGCAGGTTTTGCCCTTGCTGTATTTATGTGGGGACACCGTTGCTGTCTTCCCAGAATGACTAGCTCTCCCAGTCCTCAGTTTTCATTTTTTAGAATTACATTTATTTGTATGTTCCTGTGTATGGGCACATGCATGGCTCAACATGTTATGGGGTCAGGGGCCCATTCTTTCCTTACACCATGTGGGTCCCTGCGATGGAACTCAGCTCCTCTGGCTTGGCGGTGAGTACCAGACCTGCTGTGCCATCTTGCCAAAGCCCTCACTTTTCAAGCAGAACTGAGTCTAGTTGTTTTGTTTCATGACACTGATGAGAATGCCTCCCCTGGGACTTGAGAAGTGTAGGTACCCAAGGTCTAGGCTTGGTCAGAGTCCTGCAGGGATCTGGCATCCAAGAAAACATGGGGCTGGGTATGGCAACACACACTGGTAATACCAACACTTGGGAAGAAGAGGCAGGATGGTGAGTTTCCAGCCAGCCCAGCCTGCAGAGTGAGTTCTAGGAGAGCCTGGACAACACAGCAAAACCTTGTCAACAAAACACGGAGTCATTCAGAATGAGCACATGCTAACACTCTGTCCTGGACTCACTTTGTAGATCAGGCTGGTCTCGAACTCAGAGACTTGCCTGCCTCTGCCTCCCCAAGTGCTGGGATTACAGGCATGCGCCACTTCACTGGGCTACATGCTCCTAAGCCTTGCGCATTTTCAGGCTGCTTTCATGTCCGTATGATGTAAAGCTGGAGCCAAAGCTAGGAAAGACAGGTTTGCCTTGACCACCCTTGGGAAAGCCTTCCTTGGGTTGCAAGCTCAGCAGGAAGTGCCATGGTGGCTGTGCTGGCAGGCCACTTCCTAGCCTGACTGCCCAGGGCAGAAGCATCAGCCAGCAGGGATCACGCACCAGGCTGAGACACACTTGGGAGCCTCCTGCCTCAGACCTTTCATCATCAGACCCCCAGGTACATCTCACTAGAGACAGATCAAGGACTCAGCTAGGACAGAGCTTGCCCTTCCCTTTGGGGAGGTTTTGGCTTTCCTCTGCCCTGCTGTCCTGGACTCTGCTACTTCTGCAGACCCTGAAAAAGGACAGCCAGGATGAGGTCACTCTGGCCTCCCCAGGTCCACAGCTGCCTACAGTCCTGAATTCCAGACACTCGCTTGGAGAAACCCATTTACTACTAAGCAATGTGATGGCGCTGGGAGGCAGGCCATGCCCATTGTAGCTGTGCCCACTGCAGGGTGCTGAACTGCAAAGGCCTTGGAGAGGCAAGGGGTGACTGCGGCCATCCACTCTGCCCCTGCCTTTCGGCACCAGAAGCCTCCTCTCTCCTCAACCTCTACTCTTCACAGGCCTTCCCAAGAAGAAAATGACACTTTCTTAAACAGTTCACATTTATTATTGTAACAATAAAAAAATCTTTTAAAGACTATCAGTATTGTATTACCAAGAGTGAGGTAATATGTTTACAAAACATTTACAGAATTTGATATGCAAATAATGGATTCAGGAAGGAAAGTGAATTAAGACATTAGAAACAGGGAGAATCCAGAGAGTCGGTACTGGGGGGCGGGAGGGTGAGACAGCAGCATTTTAGGAGTGCTGGGCACTACGAGAAGAGGCTCTAAGAGCCGCATGGTCACATCACGGCCAGTTACCCCTTACAAGGCAGCCAGCGCCCTGGTTTTGGGGAAGCTGAAGGCCGGTGAGAGTGCAGTCGTGTGCTCTGAGATCTTAAAGACGTGCTCAGCTCTGAGGGGCTGAACAGGGCCACTTTTGAATGGCCTTAAGGGGACCAGATCTTCAGCCTGGGACATGGCTGCGACTCAGATAGTTCTACAAACACCTCTGGGCACATGTGGGCTGTTGAGTGAAGCGTTTTCTTGGAGGCTGTCAGCAAAACCGCCATCTGGGGCACGGAGAGAGGGAGGGGGAGAGGAGGAGGGAGAGGGAGAGGAGGAGGGAGAGAGGAGAGGAGGAGGGAGAGAGGAGAGAGGAGAGAGGAGAAAGAGCAGGGGTGTCTTCAGGTCCTTTGACTTGGAGCTGGGAAGCCCTGACTGGATGCGGCACGGATGCAGTAACTACAGCCCTGGTGTGCTGTCTAGAAACAGCTTCCACACACAGGAAATACATGGCAAGGGGCCAGAGGCCCAAGCACAGCCCAGGGGGCTCACAGGCCACGCCAGGCTGCTGTGTAATCTCTCTGCATGCTTGTTGCCATGCCACGGCCCTTACACAGTTCAAGTCATACAGCCAGCCACACAATGCCACAGAGCAACATCAACACATGATTCCACGCCCGTCTCACTCACGGCCATATGGGGTTGGCACACATCTTTAGACACTCTTACCACCTACACACAGATCCCGTGCCCTTCTCTAGGGATCAACCACCTGCAGCTTCCAAACAGCTTTGTAAGAAACATGCTTTTCCCACAAAAGCTGTAAAGCAAGGCTCTGCTCAAACAGCAGGCTTTGGGAAGTCGGGAACCAGGAAAAAAAAAAAGAGAGAGAGAGAGAGACAAACCAGTCCCAGCCCCTGATCTGCTTCTATGAAATGCTGATGGGACAAGTGAAGCTCTCCTGCCTGACCCCAGCAGCGCCCCACCACCTCATGCACACACAACACCTGCACACACCCACAACATCCACTGATACACCCAAGGCCACCACAAGCCATGCGCCACCCTGGAGAGCATTGCTGGAGTCTACATTGCCACGCTTCCAAAGGCAAGTGTGACCTACTGCTTCCAAACACCCTGCTGAGAGCTGAGGACCCTGGGTGCTGAGGGCTGAGGACCCTGGGAGCTAGAATGACTGAGGATGCTTGGTGCTGAGGACTGAGGACCCTGGGTGCTAGAATGACTGAGGACTTTGTGTGCTAGGACTGAGGACCCTGGGTACTGAGGGCTGAGGACCCTGGCTGCTAGGAGGACTGAGGACCCTGGGTGCTAGAATGACTGAGGACCCTGGGTGCTAGAATGACTGAGGACCCTGGGTACTGAGGGCTGAGGACCCTGGGTGCCAAAGCCTGAGGACCCTGGGTGCTAGGAGGGCTGAGGACCCTGGGTGCTGAGGGCTGAGAACCCTGGGTGCTAGGAGGACTGAGGACCCTGGGTACTGAGGGCTGAGGACCCTGGGTGCTAGGAGGACTGAGGACCCTGGGTACTGAGGGCTGAGGACCCTGGGTGCTAGGAGGGCTGAGGACCCTGGGTGCTAGGAGGACTGAGGACCCTGGGTGCTAGGAGGGCTGAGGACCCTGGGTACTAGGAGGACTGAGGACCCTGGGTGCTAGGAGGGCTGAGGACCCTGGGTACTAGGAGGGCTGAGGACCCTGGGTGCTAGGAGGGCTGAGGACCCTGGGTGCTAGGAGGGCTGAGGGCCCTGGGTACTAGGAGGGCTGAGGACCCTGGGTGCTAGGAGGGCTGAGGACCCTGGGTGCTAGGAGGGCTGAGGACCCTGGGTACTAGGAGGACTGAGGACCCTGGGTGCTAGGAGGACTGAGGACCCTGGGTGCTAGGAGGTCTGAGGACCCTGGGTGCTGAAGACCCTGGGTGCTGGAGGGCATGGAGCTGCCCACCTACAGAAGGAAAAACAGGGAAAGAATTTCCCCACCCCCAAGTTCACGGACCAGAAAAACTTTGCTCTGAAAAATATCAAAAGATTTGAAGAGGAGAAAAGAGGAAGCGATGTTTAATGGTGGCGTGTTGTTGGGTGCGAGGAGCCTGACAGCCCCTCCTGGGCCCTGAGCACCTGCTCAGGAGTGGGCTGGCTCAGCCCCAGGACCGATGCTCCTGCTGGCTGCCAAGTCCTCAGAGGAAAGGGCCCTCAAGAGCTGTCCTGAATCCACAGGCCACCTCTACTAACAGGGAGCCGAGAGGACTCCGGTGCAGCTCAAGGGCTGCCTGCTGCAGCTTTCCGTTCCGTGGAGGAGGCGGCTCGTCTCTGCAGGATGTCATACAAGTCATTCACTAGTGGACAAGGTGGAGTTGGTTGGAAATTTTTTGCATCAGCATCTGAGACCAGTCAGTCTCTTATTGTAGATAAACTACTTTTCTTTTGAGAGCCCTTGTGCTCCGGTTTGATTTTGTGCACGCTGTATACAAAATCTATGGCTATTGAGTTAAAGTTAGGGGTGGAGTTAGAACTACCTGTCGATAGTCTGGGGAGTGAGTGACTATGTACCATCTGGAGAGCTAGCTGCTATCTAGAGGGTTAGGAGCCAGCCATCCTGGGGTGGGTGGAGCAGGTGGTCGTGGAGGAAGAAGAGGAGGAGGAGGAGGAGGAGGCAGCGGCGGCCCTCGCACTGGGCACAGGCTTCGGTGCACTACCTGGATATCATGGAGCTGGAGTGCGACTGGCTGGACGAGGTGGTGGCAGCACTCAGCTGGGAGAACCCGCTGTGGCTGGACTCGAGGCTGGTCATGGAGCCTCTGCAGATGAAATCAACAGAGAACCAGGACTGAGGAGCTGCCAGAGCTACTCAGGTGCCCACAATGCCTGCTGGACCCCCAACTCAGCTCCATCTGCTTCTCCCACATCAGCACCTGCTAGCAGGGATGGGACATGAATATCCCACTGGAGGAGTCCATGACCTGTGGTTTGCCCACAGGTGACACTGCACGAAGCAAACACCAGGGCTATACCCCCTCTCCTGATGCCCACAGAGGCCCCAATAGTGAACGAGCAGCACCCCCTGCCAGAGCCGCCCTCTCAGGCACCTACCTGAAATCCTCAGACCCGATCACTTCTGTGTAGTACATCACCTTGCACTTGTGGGAGGAGACCTGCAGAGAGGCCAGCACATCATCCACGCGGGGCAGGTTGGTGGCGGCACATGCTGGCATACTGTGAAATTTCCACTGCAGGATGTAGAAGCCTGGCCACCTGGTCACATGGGACCCCTGCAACATCGAGGAGCATCAGCAACTCAGGACAGTCTGCCAATCTTCAAACAGGTCTAGACAAGCTCCAAGGGGAAGGGTATCCTCAGAGCTCGCCATGAGCAAACAGCCTAATGATGTCCTTCCACCCACTGAATGTGGCCTGTGCTATCACCTCTGCCAGGTGCTCGGAAGGTAGGATGTACCGTGCCTACTGCCCTCAGCAGGGTCTGTCTCTCCAGAAGAGATGTCTGGGCCAGGGAACAGCTTCTCTGTCACTCTCCTGTCACCTCCCCAGCACACTCTGTCCCAATAGTATTTTCCATTCTGGATTAAAGATTCAGAGGCAGAGGAGCTGGAGAGATAGCTCAGAGGTTAAGAGCACTGTCTGTTCTTCCAAAGGTCCTGAGTTCAATTCCCAGTGGCTCACAACCATCTATAATGAGATATAGTGTCCTCTTCTGGCAGACAGGCACACATGTGGGCAGAATACTATATAAATAATAAATAAATAAATATTTTTCCCCCTTTGGTTTTTCAAAAGGGTTTCTCTGCATAGTCTTGGCTGTCCTGGACTCACTTTGTAGACTAGGCTGGCCTCGAACTCACAGAGATCCACCTACCTCTGCTTCCCGAGTGCTGGGATTAAAGGCGTGTGCCACCACCACCCAGCCCAAATAAATAAATCTTTAAAAAAAAAAAAAAAAAGGTCCAGAGGCAGAGCCAGTTCCAATGACCAGTACTTCTAAGATGGGTGAAGATTCCTAAGCTGCCTCAAAGACCACTGATGCACTGGCAGCCTGTGTCTGGAAACCACAGAGTTAGCGAGAGCAGGTGGCCACTGTGCAGGCCAGCGGCACTGCAGGGGTGAAAGGAGGCATTTACTGGTAGAGGTGCTGTGGGAGCCAGCACAGAGGGAGAGAGCCACCCGGGGCCAACATAAATACAGTATAGTGCTGACCTGTTCTTAGTGAGAGCTGGCAGCGCCCTCTGTATTTGTCCCTCTTGCTTCTGTCTATGTGACTTTCCTCTGGAGGCAAAGCCACGTCTAGTCACACATCAGTAAAGTCACCTGAAGCCCAGAGGAGTGTCTACAAAGCACGTCTTCCTGTCACGCTGCACTTGGGTGCAAACACTCCTGGGGAAACACACCCTTTTCTACGTTCATCGCTCTGCTCTCAGGCCTCTCCTTCCACTGTGCCCTGGGTGTCCTGAGTCTTCCTGGCTGTGGACCAGACGCCTCCTTGGCAGGACAGCGGGAGCAGCGGCGTGGAGCGCAGGCTTACCTGCACGCTCTCTCCCTCTTTGCAGATCAGAGGGGACTCCACCATGCTGTAGTCCCGGCCCAGCTGCCAGACTTTGTCTATGAGCTGCACGTTGTTCCCGCCTGGAGAAGTGATGCTGTGGGCCCCCAGCGAGTCCTTTTTGGGTGGCTGGGGAGACCTCTTGGAGTGATAAATATTAAAGACGATGTCCCCTTTGCACACGTCAAAATCCCAGGTGATCACTGAGGCGGCGTCCACAATCTGAATGAGAATCTGGGGAAAGACGTCCGGTCAGCGACAATCTACCACACAGGCTGCAGCTTGGGCAGGGATGGCCCTCTAGGGATGTGTGCTCAGATGTGCCAGCTGGCAGATGGCAGGATAGATTGACTGGCAGCTCTCTTAGCCACAGGTCACTCAACCATCTAGATGCCCACCTAGCAACCTACCCGCCATTCTCTCAAACAGTGTTCCTGCTGGGCATTACCTACGAGCCAGACAGTCCTGTGTGGAAGAGTCCCACTTTTCCTCTTCCCAACACAAGTCAGGAAAACTTACAAGCATGGACATGGGAGTCAGTGGACTGCCTCAAGCTAGGAAGCAGTGACAGGCCCTAAAGAGGGGACAGAGCCTAGCACAGTGCCTGCTGCCTGCACAAGGCTGGTACAGGAAATCATGGCAGACAAGGTGGTGGAGAGATCAGCTGTGCCCTGGGGGTGATGGTCGAGAGTACAGAGCGCCAATCCCAAACCTGGAATTTATTCTGCATCAATATGCAGTGTCACCGAGGGAAGAAGCAGGCATGTGAGGAGGAGGAGGCTGCAGAGCAGGAGCAGCTGTGCAACCCCTCCATGACCCTCTCAAGGTCAGACAGCAGACCCAGGAGGCACAGTGGCCCCTCTCAAAGCAGAAGGTGGCACTAGAGGGTGCAGCACATCTCTTCATCAAAACAGTGCCCCAAGGGCAGACCTATCCAGGACAGGGCAGCAGGGACTGTGAAGTCAGCCTTGACTCTAGGCAGCAGGCCTCTGATGTGACCTGACTTACACCCCAACGCAGAAGGATGCTGTTGCTGTTTCAACATTGACGGGTACTTTGTGACAAAAGGCAAACACTGTGAGGCGCTGTGCCTTGCAACAAACACAAGACTGAAGAAAATGAGGGCTCCTCCACCCCAGTTTGCCCCCCAAGAAAGAAATGAAGGCAAGTGATTCTTGGGACAGTCAATGAACCACAGTTCCCTGCAGGGGACTGGACCATGAGGGAGGGAGGCACACAGGATCTGGGCCTGCCTGTTGTCACACAGCCCTAGGAGCCGTTTTTGCGTGCCTCTATGTAGCTTCTACGTATCGGTCAGCTGTCTGGGAAGACATATCACCCATGACACTGGCAAGCTGCTGAACAGGGGATTGCCCCAGCAGAAAGTCATCAGCAAAGCCAGTGCTACACTGACGGATGGGCCTGCTCTGTAGAAAGTGCTGCCTCCCACCAGAACACTGAGCACACGCCTGCCCTAGAGCTAAGCAAAGGGTGAGGTAGCCATGCTCACGCCACAGGGACAGGCAAGAGGGACAAGTCAGACAGGGACACTGCTGTTTCTGCACCTGCTACCATACGCTCTGCTGCCAAGAAGGAAAAAAGATGTGCTCACTTCTCCTCCTCCCACCAGACATCCGCAAGCCAGCAAAGACTAAGACACAACAGAGCCTAGCCAAGGAAAACTACTGAGCAAAACCAGTTCCATAAAACTAACTAAACCCAGGAGCTGGAAACCACCTCCCAGGCAGGAGTCGTTCTGCTCCGGTCAAGGGTCTCCAGAGAAACAGTGCTGGGCTAATCTGCTTTCAAAGTCCTCTGATCAGACAGCAGCGTGTCCTGAGCCAGCTCCGCAGTGACGCCACCCCTGCCCTAAGACTAGGGAAAGGAGCCAAGGGTCTAAGGGAAGCCCTGCCGCCAGGTGGCAGGTGAGGGCGAGCCAGAGGGTGGGTACCTCGTGCGGGGCTCCTTTGAACACGCTGGCAGACTGGTAGATGGTCTCCGTCCAGAGCGTCAGGTCCTCGTTCTCCAGCTCCTCTGCAGTCCTGTACAGGGACTTGGGGACCAGTCCACCCTCTGGCACGTCACACTGGGAAGGTAAACATGGCAGTGAGAAAGAAGCCTGTGGAAGGCAGGCAGCCTGTCAGCCCACACGCCCACCTCCTGGAGCAGCTGAGAAAATGGAGAACACTGGCGTTCTTAGCACATGGTCTGTAGCACTTAGCAGAGTCTCTGTAAAGGCCACGTAAATATATGTGTTTTCACTGGACTAAATGAAAGCAAGCTGAAGCTGCTTTAGCACAGGAGGCACACTAATACGCGTGAGCTACAGAACTCAATCACTGGATGATTTACATGAGAATTAAAGAGTTTATAGACGCAGTATTTAGTTAGGCAGTCTTTTCCCAACAGCCACAGAAGTTATAATCGCCCGGGGGGGTGCAGCTCAGCAGCGCAGTGCCTGCCTAGTATGCACAAGGCTCTTGGTTTCAACCTTCAGCACCACAAAAAGAGAAAGAAATTATAGTCAAGATAAAATAAAGACAATTTCCTATGTAACGCAGGACAACGATCAATGAATCAACCAAAAATTAACAAAGAATTACCACTTCTTTTGACTTTACTTTAAAAAGCTAAATTGAGTTAGAATTTATTCTTTTTTTATTTATTTTTTAATTTTTATTGTATGTGCAGGTTTTGCCTGCATGTATGTCTGTGGGGGGGGGGTGTCAGATCCCCTGGAACTGGAGTTATTGACAGTTGTGAGCTGCCATGTGGTACTGGGAACTGAACCCAGGTCCTCTGATAGAACAGCCAGCGCTCTTAACTGCTGAGCCATCTCTTCAGCCCCTAGAACTTGTTCTTATTGTAAATGCTCTAACTGATCTTAATAAAATAAACTCACATTCGGTGCATAAGCTCTAAGCACGCCCTCGATCATCAATCTGGAAGCAACTCCACAGAAAATGAGATTACAACCCTTAGCTTGTAGCACAGGACCAGTGGGACAATGTCCCTGCAGTTACCTGAAGCCACAAGCCTTGGTGTGGAACAGGCGTGCTATCTGAGCCTTCTCAGCGGGAGCTCAATGCCCTCTGTTCACAGGGAAGGCAACTGAACTCAGAAAAGGCCTCTCTGATAGGCAGCCTGCCCTCTGTTCACAGGGAAGGCAACTGAACTCAGAAAAGGCCTCTCTGATAGGCAGCCTGAGCAGCCACTGGGGAGAGTCGAGAGCAGGCCACAGGAGGCCTCAGCCTGACTGACACATCAGAGCATTGGCATACAGCGTAAGAAGGTGTGACTAACAGCTGTGGGCTGAGCTTTCCTCTATCTCAATCCTTGTCATAACTGCCCAGGGTGGCTAGTTTCTCCCATGACAACAGTCATGGGTGCCACTGCCCCGCCTGCATTCCAACGCTGACTGTGGTCACTGTGGTTGCATCTCACTTGCTCTTTGTACTGCGATGACGTCTTTAGTCTCCCTCACAGGACTGGAGCTCAACTCTTCTGTTTACTAAACTCCTCAAACCACACTGAAAGCTCTTCAGCTAAACTCACCAGCCAATCCCAGGGCACACACATCAGAAGACTAATGTCACTGTCATGTGTGACTAGCGAGCCTGGAGAGAACATTGACTCCCTGTTGCTTCCTGTGGGCTTCCATTCCCTGACCCCTCAAGTCAGGCTGCTGGTGTGAGCCTCTACGCTCCGGCACTGGACTCCTGCACCACAGTGCAGGGTTTGCAAGCAGAGGCCTCTGGCTAATTACTCATCACCTCTTTCTTAAAACCCCAAACCTACAAAAGAGAGAAGCAATTCTACTTTTCAACTTTAAACAGTATATTGGTTTATTTATGTCAAGGAGAAATCGTCTTTGGAGATGATGCAACATCTTACAAGTGTTTTTATTGTTTTTGTTTTTGTTTTTCTTTTTCGAGACAGGGTTTCTCTGTGTAGCCTTGTCTGTCCTGGACTCACTTTGTTGACCAGGCTGGCCTCAAACTCACAGCAATCCACCTGCTTCTGCCTCCTGAGTGCTGGGATTAAAGGCATGAGCCACCACTGCCCAGCTACAAGTGTTTTTAAAGGCTGAGGAGATGGTTCAACAGATGAGGTGTTTGTCATGCCACCGCGAGGACCAGTGTTTGGGTCCCCAGCACCTCTGTAAATGCTGAGTAGGCAGAGAAGCCCATATGTAATCCCACCTCATGGGATGTGGAGGGGAACCTGGAGCAAGCTGGCTAGATGGACACGCCTTACTGAGTCCTGGGTTCAAACGAGAGACCCTGCCTCAGTTAACAAGATGAAGAGCAACTGAGTTAACCTTGGGCCTACACACTGATCCACACACTGACGCACACATTCACTCACACAGCTCATACCAGAGTCATGTAAAGCGGGGTAGTTCTGAAACATGCACAACTCCTCTGAAGCAGTCAAGAGAGTCACATAAGGCTGAGCGAATAAAGGAAGCTGGGCTGCACGGGACCCTGTGACAATTGCTGCAAAGTGCTAATGTAAATGTGCAGCATCAGCAAAGTCCCCAGTGGCTCAGCCCAGGTCAGCCCCGGCTACAGTGTTATTCAACTACATAACACCCATAACACAACCAAAAGGTCGGAGAACCTAGTGCCACCCAGTGCCATGGTGACGTGTGCACCTCCCTGCCGGTACATACCATGCACTCCCCACTCAGGAAATCTGGAATAATCTCTTTATCGATGTAATCCAGCAGGCCTCCGGGGCCCTGGTAGTCATTTCCTGCGTAAATGAGGAATTTCCTTCTGGTGTTGTCATCAATAAATGGACTAACCTGCAAGAGAGCAGACAAAATAGTGACGTCATCTGCTGAGCCGTGACAGGCAGAGACTGAGCCTGCGCTGTGACATCATGCACAGGTGGGGTGGCGGGTCGCAGCTTTCACATACTTTGTAAAGTCTACTGGCCAAGCACTAGGGTCCTCAGGAAAACCCCACTTCCTTCCCTCTTAAAGAACCAGACGCACTTAGTATCTGTGTTTACTTGCTTTCTCCTGCCTAGCGGAGGCTTCAGTGGGAGGTGTACGCTGAGCATGCCTGGCTAGCTGCAGAATGACATGTAAACCCACCAATGTCCAGAGGACAGGGAAGACCCTAGGGGCTCGGAGGATGAGGAGGCGGCCCAGCGTCTCTGGGTAGTTGGCTTCCACCACCTCGATGATGCGCAGCAGGGCTTTGACTCCAGGTCTCCACAGATGGCGCATGTTCAGGCCTTCGAGGTCCACCAGGCAGGTCCACGAACTATAGGGTGTGTGAAGATGTGTTTTATTTAAAAGATGGTACTTTGCAAATGGGGTCCTACTTCATTTTCTTCTGATGTAAAAGTCATTTACAGCCATTCCCAACATACCAGTTTTTAAAAATTACAGTGCAGCGAGCGCCTATTCCTAGCTCTGTGTATGAAACACGACTTTCAATGTGAGAGGAATAAAGCCTGAACCAAGGCAGAGACCTGATGGATAGCAGCAAGTCTTCCAACTCTAGAAACCCCAGTGCCCAGGAAGCAGAGGCAGGAAGGAAGATCAGGAGCTCAGGGGCAGCCTGGGCTAATGAGACCTTAGTCTGAAAACCCCACTAAACAACCAAGAGCCCCTTTCAGACCTGCTCAGTGCCGAGCAGGCAGGTGCCACCTCCCAGCCTGTCATCCAGGCAGACCCCTGGCGTTTGATACAGAGTGTGACCAACAGTAACTACAATATGCACAGGTCTAACTGCCTCAGGACCCCAGCATGCCCTGGTCTGGTAGAGCCGACACTGCTCAGCCTGTCAGTCACAGCCCCTTTTCTCTGAGACAGGCTCTCATGCATAGCTCAGGCTGGCCTTGCACTGTGTGCAGTTGGAGATGACCTTGAACTCTGGATCCTCCTGCCTCCTTTCTCTGGAACCATCATGCCTGGCTTTTCTTTTCTAAAATGTTTTTTTCTGCCTATTTTCAGAACAGCATTCCACAGTCAGAAGTTGGTTCATGAAAAAGAACTGGGGGTTGGGAGAAGGAAGAAAACAAAAACCAAAACCAAAACCAAAAAACCCCACCAGGCAAGCCACCTGTAGCCCTGGCTCCTAGGACCACACAGACTGGCCCCTCGGGGTGACAAACACCGAACCTTGGCACTCACCTTACCACCTGCTTTTCAACCTTCTAGATCATGTTGTAAACGGTCAACTATATTAGACTGTGGTGCCAAAGGTCAAGTAAATGTATTTAGTGCCTGTTCTTAGCGCTGAGAAGAGACCAGGCCCCACCCACCTGATCGGCCGGCCAAAGACTTTAGTGTTTTCCTCGCATCGTCTCAGGCCTTCTTCGTTTATGGAAAGAACCTGTAAGCAGAGGCCATCACGGTGGCAGGGTCAGTCCCGAGACGAACGTGACCCCAGACTCACTGAGGAGAACAGGGCAGGATGGCACAGGCCCCCTCCTCACACCCCACAAGGCAACAACAAATATGCACTTGCAGAAAACAAACGGCAGCATCAACGGCAGAGAAAGCAGACGGGCCAACGAGAGCACCAGCCCAGGGAGTCACCTGAGTAGGGAGCACTGGCGTGGGGGTGTCTGCAGAGCAGGCTTGTCTGCGACAGTAGGAGAGGGGTGAACAGAGAGGGACAGAGAGACAGAGAGTGTGTGTATGAGAGTGAGTGTGAGTATGCGTATGTGAGTGCCTGTGTATGTGTGAGTGTATGTGAGTGTGTGAGTATGAATGTGTATGTGAGAGAAAGCATGTGAATGTGTATGATATGTCTGAGTGTGTGTGAGATTGTGTGTGAGTGTATGTATGTGAAACTGTACGAATGTGTGCGTGAGTATATGTGTGTGTGTGTGAGTGTGTGACACACATGGCTGAGGCACAGGTACCTGTAAGAATACATAGCAAAGCCAGGCATGGTGGCACATAGCACTCAGCGAGGCAGAGGCAGGCAGCCAGGGCTACACAGAGAAACCTTGTCTCAAAAAACCAAAAAAAAAAAAAAAAAAAAGAATACATAGCAACACAAGAGCTGTGAATACTGGGGAGATGGGATTTGCTTTTCTAAGTCTTAGCGGAGAACAGGTCCTTCTCTGGGCCAGGGGTGCAGTAGATTTGGAGAGATACAGAGGTGTCCTGGAATCAAGAGGTCAGCAGTCTATGAAAGAGGCCATCAGCCTGTAACAGGCAAGGCCAACAGAAAGAGATCTGGCGAGAGCGGTGATGTGAGTGAGCGCTCTAGGCTGAGGTGGCAGGAGCTGTCTCCTCAGGCTTGTGTTGTGCGTCTTCCTCAGATCCTTTACGCAGAGCACATCTCCCCAGGTGTGGAGCACTGCATGAGCATCCCAGCAGCCAGCTGTGGGGGCCAGGGCTGCGGGCAGCAAGGGAGCCTCACGCGGCACTTACGTATCGCAGCAGGGCCTCCTCTCCGAGCGCTCGCACCAAGCCTTTGGTGTCCATCTGCCCCAGCCTGAGCACATACAGAGGCCGCCCATCTGTAAGGAAGGTGGGAAGACGCTGTGATGAGTGAATGGCAGGACAAGCCACTCTCACAGCATGCTTCCCTGTGCTGGAGCATGAGGCTCTGGCCTACTCTGAGGAGGAGACTGGCTTCTGTGTGAGGATTGCATTGGGAGAGGCAACACATCTCCGAAACAAATACAAAGGGAAAAAGGGTCAGCTAATAGCAACTGACAGGTCCTAGGGTTCACGTTGCTAGCAGGGCCAGGCCAAGTGGGACTGAGCTGGGGTGTAGCCTGCCTGACTTCCCCCAACCTGTGTGACCATGGGTGCTGCTAAACAGGGGACGTGAGCACAGCCAAGTATTTTCTATGAATACAGTTTTGTCCAGGTTTCTTAAAAGCCAGCCTTCCTCAATAAAGACACATATCTGGAGACCCTTAAGTTCCACAGCAGCACACGCTGTGTCTGTGGCTCCCTAGCCTGGAGGGCCAATGAGCAGGCCACCTACCTCACTCTAGAACCTGTCACCATCCATCAGAGTAGAGAAGCTCCTGGGCCAGAGTGCACCCTGCTGTGATGGCCCTGCACCCTGCAGTGATGGGCCTGCACCCTGGCCAGGCTGGAGGGCAGCACTGAGATCAGCCTCCAAACACACCAAGTCTGCTGTCCTCCTGCTGGGACCAACATCTGTCCCTGCAGAACGCCCCCACCCCCACCCCCGCAGCCCACTGTGTAGCTCTGGCTAGCTTAGACCTCACTCCACAGATGAGGCTGGCCTTGAACTCACAGGGACCCCCTCCTCCTGTCTCTCAAGGAGCAGAGCTGTAAACATTCACCTGGCTCTGCTGACAGTTGTTAATCTGCTGTTTATGACAGTCTCACTGATAACCCTAGCTGTCCTGGAACTCACTGTATTGTCCAGACTGGTTTCAAGATCCACCTGAGTCTTAAATGCTGCATAAGCCAGCACAGCTGGCCTGTCAATATCTTACTGCCAAAACTTTTTAACCTCTCAATGAGTATTCTATGTCCAATAAGAATAAAGCCATGAAAAATAAATAAATAAATAAATAAATAAATAATAAAGCATGGACATTGCAATGTCTCTAGCACGTCTCTGCATCCAAGAGCCTAGGGCAGGAGGACCTTGGTTCAAGGCTAGCCTATACTCCATAAAGAGCCTCCTTGTCAAGCAGAAACTCAAAAGTTACTGTGACCTTAAGTATACACAATATTAAAAACAAAATCAATAGATTAGTGATTTAAAGCCTCTGTCAGCTATTTAAAGTTCAAGGCTAGCTTGGGCTACATGAGACTTTTTCTCAAAAAATAAAAACAAAAGCAAAACTTAATATAGCTACAATTAATCTGAAGAACTACATTCACAAAGTTTAAAAAAGCCAAGATGTCCAGGAGTTTTTGATCTGAAAGGACATGTTCGAAGGCAGGAGGACCAGTGTCCAGGATCCCTGTCCTGTCTGCAGGGCCACATGCCCGCTCTGCACAGCTAGCCGGCTCTGGGCCAGCAGAGGGAACAATCAACAGTGCTGTGAGGCAGGTGAGGGAGCGGGGGCCGTTTCCTGGGACCGCTTCTTCCAGAGGTGGCTGGCGTGCACTGTGCTGTGCCTCAGGCCTCAGCAGAGCCTTTCTCTACTGTCTGTGGCAGGGCCTGGGCTAGGCAGCTGTCGGCCACTATAAAGGTGGAGATCACTCTGCGCTGTCAGCACTGTGCCACACACAGCAGTGTTTTCTCAACCAAACTCTCCAAGAACAGAAGGCAAGGCACTGGGCCCACTTCCAAAGCCTGGCTGTGCAGGCTGAGGTGTGAATGGGCTTCCAAAAGGGTCTCGCCAGCCAGTCATGTGGTGAGAAGGGCCCCACTCACCTTCACAGCAGGGCCACAGGATGCCATATAGGGTGACGCGTAAGACAGTGCAGAGGTCACCATGTCAGGCTCACCCTACCTTTGTCATGGTGATGCCAGCCTCCAGCGTAGTAGTCCTGAAGGACCTGGGGTGGAGTCCAGGTGTCTAGGATGTAATCCACCTGGTGCTGTTTCCGCCAAGTTAGAGACTGGCACATGATCTCTCTGGCCTTATCGATATTAAAATCCCGGGCACGCAGAAACCGCAGAATATGCTCATCCTTTGGGATCTGAGAAGAGAGGTTTCTGAGCATCGGGGGGGAGGGGGGTCCTCTGGGGAAGGCCCAAACCCACCCCGCCAACGGTGAGCCACCCCATTGACGGCTGAGAAGCAGCGCTCCTGGGTCGGCGCGGCTTGGGCAGAGTGCTTTCCTAGCATCAACACGACCATGGGTCTATGCCTTGCACTGCCCCCCCCCAAAACAAGCTGCTGGAAGAGTCACCCCAGGTGCCATTTTAATAAAACTACGATTAATCTGGAGAACCACATTCATGAAGTTCAAACACAGCAGTGCTGCTGTTTTCAGCTCAGCAAAGTAAAGGAGGCATGCCGATGGCTTTTGTCTGCTGCTTGTGTTTTCTGAGGGGCTCACTTTGTAGACACCTGCCTCTGCCTTAACTAAGGACAGATTGACAGACACCAGCACACCTGGCTGCAAACAGGCTCCTGAAACAACCAGCCTCAGTCCTACAGTCTGGCCTCCGTGTGAATTGCAGCAGTACCCAGAACACTTCAGAGGCTGGTGTGGACAGGATGGTGGTGCTGCCACACTTCTCTAGGGTCCACTACCATCAATCCATAGACTGCTTGCCTGATAAAGAACGAGGCTTGGGCTGTGTTCCCAGCCTGCTCTGCTGAGCCAGGTACTTCCCTCACAGCGCCTCATCCATGAATGAGGGTGGCGGGGCCATCAGGGGAGCAGGCCGTGAGTGGGAGCAGTAGCCTCTCAGGCCCCTTCCCAGCCATGTGAGGCAAAGCCGGTACTGATGATGTGGTGCCAACCATTTGAGAAGAATAAAAGTGATACAGAAGTGATTAAGAATGTGGGTGATGGAGTGAGGCAGGGGGCGGCACACACTTGGTGGCTGACACGGAGGGATCCAGAGGGCTTCGCTGTTTGGGGCTGGAGAGGCAGATCAGCAGTTAGACGTGCTATGTAGATGAACATGTGAGCCAAACTCTCATAAACGTAAAATAATTTACAAAAGATGCTCTAGTTTGCAGCTGGAGTAAGACCCCCCCCCAAATAAAGAGGGAGCTGAGCAGACAGCTCATCAGTCGGGGCGGGGCCTGTGCTGTGGGAGGACTCAGGTCCAACTCCCAGCTCTCACAGGGTGGCTCACAACCACCTGTAGCTCTGGTCCCAGGGGATGTGATGCCCTCTTCTGGCCTCTGCAGACACTGCATGCACATGGTGCACAGATATACATACAGGGAAAACACGCACATAAAATAAATAATATTAAAAAACTAACTACCTAAATAAAAATAAATTCTCGCCCTAACAAACTGGTTACCTACATTTCTTTTAAAAGGAAAGGGGTCAGGAGAGAGGCAGGATGGGGCTATGGGTGCTGGATCCAAGTGGTTGGAGTTGCAGTCCTATTTTATCATGCACTGAGCCCCAAGACCTCAGCTGTTCTCCTAACCCTACCTTACTTCCCACAGTGCACTCACCCACAGGGCTATGAGCATTCCAGGAGCCTGGAAAGCACCTGCCACAGCCGTCACTCAGGGCAGCTACTCTTTGTGGCTGGTGCTGCACGCCTGTAAACCTAGGCATGTAAGCCCAACAGAGCAGGCTGGCCATCCGTGATGCCTGGGCCCCTTTAACAAAGTCCACCACTGGCTAGGCATACCAAACAGCCTGTTTCCCATGACTTCAAGGCTGGGAGGCTAGATCTCCCACAGTCTCAGAACCAAAGCTCCTTTGTGATGGGGAACAACCCTCTCCTACACGACAAAGTTATGATATGTGTGTATGAAAGTGTAACACAAGGCTGGTTCCTTTGTATGCTCCAACACGCCTGGCCTCAGCCCCTCAGTACTATGGACACTCTGTACTGCAGCCTGGCATTTCCCGGTTTCTAAGCTAGACCTTTCTGTGAAGTGAAGGAAACACAGAGCTGGTGAGTGAAGGTAACTTAACCCTGCCGTGAGGATCTGGCATCGTAGCAGACACACCGATGGCTTTCAGCCGGGAGGGGCAGGCACAGTGAAGTAGCCTCAGATGAGACTGGAAGGTTCCACGGTCAGCAGCGCTGACCCAGGAGTTGACACTCACTTTGCCCTTGTGTGTCTCCTGGAGCCACTGGCGCAGTCTGATGAGGCAGCTCTCCTGGAGGGGAGTCAGGTCACCCAGGTATCTCTTGATATAGTCAGCATCTAGTTTGTCTGGAACGTGAGGAGCAAGGCGTTACTTACTACGGGCAACACTGAGCCCTCTCTCAGGGCTGGTGTGGGCAGCGTGTGCTGGAGTGGGGGCAGAGCTGGCAGCTACCCTGGCAGTCTTTAGGGAGGCATCACTGATAACCACAGGTAAGCAAGCAGTCTTTAAGATGAGATCCCTGATAAACACAGCGAAGCCGAGCCTCCTTCCAGACCTCCGCCTGTGATTTCAGCACTATGCAGGACGGGCTAACGGCGGAAGCACACAGAGCATGCTCCAGCTCCAACACGGGAAGCGAGTTTACGGACACTGCCCCAGCCAACTGCCTGAGGTGAGCAGAGTGAAAGGAAGGTGAATACATTGTCTCAACAATGGGTCTCAGTGTGACAATCTCCCTCTGTTTTCTGATTTTCTCCCATGTCTTTTAAACTTTTTGTAACTAAGAGTTAAAAGCTTGTGTTCTGTGTGTGTGCTTAGCACACAAACTCTGGGTGCAGCCAGTGTAAATACATTCCCAGCACCCACTCACTAGCTATGTGACCACTACTCTGTGCTTCATGAACCCAAATATGAACCAAGGTTTTCCCAGCCTGAAGGCAGCCATCATTAAAGGAGTAATCCTGTCACTGAGGGCTGAGAGTGGAGCAGGACCACTGTGATGAAGGAGCTGGCGGCAGGACGTATAGTCCTGAAGGGGCCCCAATCCAAACGCCTGGGCAACATCTTCTGGTCTCAAAGAAGGAAAACTAGAAATAACCTCTATTTAAAGAAGAAGACTAGAGCGAGTGTGCTCTGTAAGTGGGGGTTCAGGACAAAGCCAAAGCAGATGAACTTCTTTTCTGTGCACGATCAACTGTCATGAGGACACACGCCTGGCTAGAGCAATGGAGGGGAGAGGCCCCATGGGTCCCCCCCAGCCATGCCAGGCTCACCGTCAGGGGTTCCCACTACGGGTTCAGATGCCGTGCCCGGGCTGCTGAGGCCTTCCCCACTCAGCCCGTCCTTGACAGCAACAGCGTCTGGGACAAGCACAGCTGCAGATGTGGCTTGATTCTTGCTTGACGATAATGTTTCTGATGAGGGTCCCAGAGAGGGCGGGGTCCAGCGGGGCACAAAGGTGATTCCTTCTTCCTCCAGCTGTCGCAGGTAATATTCAATGATTTCTTTCCCCTGTAAGGTAAGACAGATAGAAAGTTAGCATGCATTCAACATGGAGACTTTTGTCCTCACTAGTTTACAAGATGTTACGCAAAAAGGAATCTGGAGGCTGTGGGTGCAGCTCTTTGTGGAATGCTGGCTTAACATGCAAGGCCCTGTGTTCAGTTCCCAGTCCCCCACCTACCCACCCACAGAATACTTCTCACTGGGTGTAGTGGCACACACCTGTAGCCCTAATACTTGGGAGGCTGAGGGAGGAGGATTATGAATTTGAGTGAATATGGAAGTCTTGTTTCAGTAAGTAAACAATCAATTTAAGAAGGCAACTAGCTGTGGCCATCCTCTCAGAGACTCCTACTTGGCTCTTCCACACAACCCCTAGGAAGACACTCGCCTTTTTAATGTTGCTTGTATAATGTTTCATGGCAATTTTTTCCACTGTACTTTCAAAACCGAAGAAGGATTTGATGTCTAAACTTGCAGACTGTTCGAAGCAGGTCCAGTCTTCATTCTCAGGGTGAACCTGCAGGAGAGAGAATCCACGCTCACCACGTTTACCATGGCAACATGACCTGTCTGCTGACCACGACCAGAAGAAACATGTCTAATGACATCACCGCCGTGAGGAAGGAGGAGAGCAGGGCAAAGGTAAGTGACTAACACAGCTTCTCACCTCGGCCCCTTCACCCGCTCACCCCGCAGCTATAGCGGCTCTGCACAGACAAAAGAAAGGCTCACTGCTCAGGCTTCCGGAGAGACACATGAGCCACAGATATGAAAAGCCAGACAGTCACGTGCTACAGGGGAGGCAGTGCTCTGAAGAAGACTGAGCAGGCTTGAAGGGCTAGAGAAACGGCATGGCTGGCTGCAGGGCGCAGCAAGTAGTGGAAAGGCTTGTGCCTGAAGATGGCTGGCAGGGCAGAAACAGGGGGCTGGGAGAACTGTGGGACCCTCTGAAGGGAAGGGGAGATGTTGGTTTGAACCAAGGAGTGACAAGTGTGACACTGGCTCAGGGGATCCTTTGGGTTCTGTGTGGAGGATGGTGCAGGAGGCCAACAGCTGAGGTACAGACCAGGAGTGGCTAATCCTTATGGTCTGGGAACAGACGTTCCTGAAACAGGTATGTGCAGTGACGACCAAGGTGAACAGATGGCTCTAGCTGCAAACACACACAAACCTAAACACACACACTTCTAAAGTGTCAGGAATGGGCCAGAAAAACGCGATCACATTTAAAACCAGTTGGGCTTTGGTACTACATGCCCTTAGCTGAGCACTTGGGAGGCAGAGGCAGATGGACCTTTGTGAGTTCCAGCCCAACACGCTCTACGTAGTGAACTCAGGCCAGCCAGGGCTTCATAGTAAGACCCTGTTTCAAAATACAAAACAAGCTAATTCATCAGGCGTGATGGTGTAGCCCTGTAATCCCAGCACTCAGGAGACAGAGGCAGATAGATCTCTGTGAGTTTGAGACCAGCCTGGTCTACAAAGTGAGTCCAAGACAGCCAAGGCTACACAGAGAAACCAAAGAACATTAATGAGGAGCTGAGTGAAATGGCACACACCTGTAATCCAGCACTCAGGAAGCAAGGCAGGAAGACAGCAGCAAGTTAAGGCTAGCCTAGTCTACATGGCAAACTCCATGACAGCAAAGGGGCACTACGTTTTTGTTCATGTCTCAGAGACAAGAACAATCAGGGCATCAGCTGGCAGCCTTGCCTGTCACAGTAATACAACCCTCCCGCAGTGTTCCACACCAACTCCCCACTGTGCCACTCATCAGAAAGGAGGGACAGCGCTGGTGGTGCACAAAGAGCTGCCCTGTCTTAGTGGCGGTCGCACGTGGCCTCGGAGCCCCAGGAGCAGCACAGGACTCACCGTGTAGCAGCAATGCTCATGGATGACGACCCTGTTGGAGAACGTCTCGTTGTGGGCCTCGATGTGCAGAGTGCGGTCCCGGGAATTCAGGGAGTTTTTCTGGACAAAATAGACGTAATCGACTCCTGCAATCTTTAAAGGAGAGATAAGGAGGGAAAGCACTTATTACACCGTGGCTCAGTGGCAAGCACGCACTCACTTCACAGCCTCCTACAGGGTCCTTCTCCCGCTACCTTCTTCAATAGCCTGGGAGCATCTATATCCAGCTTGCAGCGCCTCTCGATGACATGAACAGCCCCATCTTCACTCTTGAATTCACTGACGGTGTCACTGTCCACGAACATTGGAATCAAAGGACACGTAGGAAATCTCCTTTCATAGGCCTGTGGATACATGACAGTGACAAAGAGGAAATGGCAGCTATCACTGCTGCACCCTCACACAGAAGCATCCTGTCCACAGGCTGCAGCACGGCTGCTGGTCTATGGAAACAGGGAGGACCACGTTCATGGACTGGAAGCTTTGACCTAGTAAGGATGACAACACTGTATATGCAAGTTCAACACGGTGCCAAGGCCCAGCAAGCTCTGTTGTAGCTAAATGAAAGATGATTTTCAAATCTATAGGGAAGGCAAAACACCCCAGCATAGCTAGCATGGCTTTGAAATCAATAAGCAGGAAGGATCGCCTCAACCTGGCAACAAAGAGGAGAGGCAGGGAGAGACAGAACACCAGTGGGCAAACACAGCACACACCCAGCTCAGCTCATCGCTCCCTCTTCTCTTTCGGGTGAGAGGAAGGACCCACGGCTGTGTGCCTGCTAAGCAGCTGTTCAACTGGCTGCACCTCGGGTTCTGCCTACCTCATTTTGGACAAATATAGAAAATGGAAGAAAAAATTAGGATGCTTTTTGCTGTTGTTAAATATTTACCATGATTTAAAACAACAAAGCAACCCCCCCCCCCCCAATAATTAAATCCAATCAGAATGTGAACAAAAGCTAGGCATTATGGTACATGTCTGCAACCCAAATGCTTGGAGGCAGGATTATGGGTTCAAGTCCAGACTGTGCTAAAGAGTGAGACCACCACCTAAAAAAAAAAAAAAGATAGAACACAAAACAAACATCTTCCCAAGGAGCTGGGACACACGGCAAACAACTCTACACAGAAATGAACAGCAGAGAGGCCAGCCAGCAAGAGACACAGACAGAACCACACAGGCGCAACTGTGCACTGTCAGAAACAAAAACCAGCACACACTAAGTGCTGAGGAAGATGCGGACAGAAACATACTTCAGACACTGCTGGCAGGCCTGTGAACTGATGCAGCTACTCCAGAAAGCAGATATGTTTCTCAGAACCAAACCCTGAACACGAAGCCACCACAGCAGCAGCTCCATGGCCTGCAGTGAGTGCATGCACGCACGTGAGCACACACGCTCGCGCGCACACAGAGGGATGACTTTACCTCTGCACATGGAGTGTCCACACCCACAGGGATCCACTTTTACTGCTTGGAGATGGGGTCTCATATATCCCAGGTTGGCCTTAAACTCGCTCTGTAGCTAAGGGTGACCTTGAACTTTATATATACCATTCATGAAAAGACAAAATTAAGGAAACTGAAAACATCACTAGGGGTGATGAGGGGCTTAGGAAGGGGAAAGAAAGAGGGCATGGCTGTAAGAGTGACATATGGCGCACATGGAGTGGCTGGCACCCTCACCCTGATGAGACGCATATTTCTGCCATGTGTTACCCCTGTGGAAATGGTATTGAAGAGCTCGTGGAGACTCACTACTGTGTTATTTTGAATCATGCTAATATATTATGAACGAACAATGACCTCAAAACAAAAATCAAGGGGAAAAAGACGTATGATGTGATTTCTGAGCTCTGTAGGATGCTACTAAGCACCATACTCAGCTAACTCTGCAGCAATTGAGATGAGAACTAGAGACATTGCTGGAGACACGCTTACACCCAAGGCCTCTGTCCAGGCATGGAAACCCCGTACTTGCTCTGCTCTCTGCTTGTTCTGTGAAGAACATACTGCAGGTGACACTCACACAAGACTGGTGGGTGCTGCTCCTCTGTAGGGCTTAACTAAAAACCGGGAGAACAGTTTATGGCGATGTCTCATCTTAAATTAACCACAACCAAACGCAGATTTAAAGAGGAAACGTGTGACAATAGTAAAAAGAAAAAAAAAATTAGCTTAGACTTCCCTGCAAACAAGTGCAGCCCCCAAACAGGGACATGCTGGAAGCACAGCCCACGGTGGAGAAGGTTGCTGCCACTCACCAGCCAGGCTTGCCCATCTGACTGCAGGGAACCTCAGCCAGGAGTGTAGCAGAGCCCTTCCACCTGGGCTGTGGCTAGGACTCAATTCAGTCCCGGCTCTCCGGGATCATGACATTTGTTTTTTAAAAGCTGTAGGTCATATCCGCTGAAGTATGGTTACGAGGCACCATGGAAGGCAGGAAGGGCAGGCAGAGAGTGACCACCACACTGCAGAGGTCCAGGAACATACAGGAGCTTCTGCACAGGAGCTTCTGCAGGAAGCACCAGCCTGGCGGGGCAGCAGTGTGCAGACACACAGGACAAGGCTTGGGTTCAGTGAGGAGCAGCATGTCCCAAAAGGGCAGGGCCCTGCAGCTGTACCCCAAGGGCCAGGGAAGTGGAGAGTCGCAGTCAGCACAGCAGGAACAATGACACTTGGGTCCTAATCTTCTGGCAAGGTCCTCCTTATGGCCAAGGCAGCCCTGCCCTTCTCCTCCTCTTGGGGAAAGGAGGAGGAAGTGCCAAGAGCAATGAGAGTCCCATTTTCAGAAACCGAGCGAGTCATGTGAGGACAGCTTGGCAGAAAGGCAGCCTGCACGTGGCACTGATGGTGCTTACAGTTCTGGCTTCACATGGGCCTCTCCTGTCCTCCAGCCAAACGTACCCCAAGCTCCACGATTGACAATAACTGTCTCTCCATGAACAACCTGCATCTGAGAAGTCCAGCTGCCTACTCAGGTCACTCCATAGACACGCCTCAGGAGGCCACAGCCGAACAAGGAGTGAGCCCAGGGAGGAACTGCACTCTCTGCTCCCAGCAATGCTGAAAGCCCTGTATGAGAAGGGGGCTGGGACTCGGCCCCGCACATTCCATCACTGACAGACCAAGAAATTAAGGACACAAGGGCCCCAAGATACAGCTCTTAAGAAAGAGTGACTAGGAATCTACCAAGAAACGGCAGAGGGAGGCTTTGTCAGCACTTAAGGCAGCCACTTTCAAATACACCATTACGTTCTTGGGGGTTGGGGGCAGTTGAGACAGGGTCTCTGCCTCTGCGGATCTGCCTCTCAAGTGCTGGGATCAAGAGTGTGCACTACCAACCCCGAGCCTTACCATTACCTTCCTGAGGCTGACTGGACCCTACACAGCAGGGCCTGGAACTGAATCCATACTCAAGTCCTTCCACTCCCTAGGAGCCGCCACTCTGTGCCGTCTCGCACATGGCACCCAGGCTCAGGAGAGGCTAAAGGCTCCAGAGACTCCTCTTCAGACCACCTCTCTGTTCCTCCTCCCCTCCTCCCTCCACGCCCCTGCTCCTTCCCATCCTGCCACAGGGCAGAACCAGCCACGGGGCAGAACCAGCCACGGGGCAGGACCAGCCACAGGGCAGGGGCCAAATCCCACTTCTCTTTTCATTCCCAGGAAAATAATGTCTGAAACAAGGTCTGTTAATATTTTTTTGCAGTATGGAATAAAAGTTTCCTAAACTAATCAATGGCTCCAACCTTTGTTTCTCACTCACCATGGCCAGAGTCCTATACCCTGCCAGCACAGGAAACTCCCTTCCAAGGCCATGGGGAAGGAGACTCAAAAGCCTTGGTGACCTCAGGTGACCTCAGTCTTCAAGGCTCACAGGCACCAGTGCCTAGTGTTCAACAGCAGCGGCCTCATGTGAGGTTCCTACTGAGCAGATATGCAGCCCCTGAAGACAGAAGCAAGCCGGTCTCATGCAAAACGTATTTTCCTAGGTCTACCCAACAGAAAAGGCCATAGAGAGGGCCAGGACACAGCACAGTATGCAAATTCAAGCAATCCTCACAACAACAGCTAAGCCATCACCGTCCATGAGAAGATGACCAGAGAAATCCTAATTCCATAAAATTCTACAGTTAGAATTTTTTAAAAGAAAAACACAGGGACAACCAGTAGTCACTAACACGCGCCTTTGATCCCAGCACTCAGCAGGCACAGGTAGGTGGATCTCTGAGTTCGAGGCCAGTCTGGCCTACAGAGTAAGATCCAGGGCAGTCAGGGCTAAACAGAGAAACCCTGTCTCAAACAAAACAAAACAAACAAACCACCCCCTCCCCAAATTAAAAACATGGGGCTAGAGAGATGGCTCAGTGGTTAAGAACACCAGCTGCTCTTGCAGAGGACCTGGGTTTGGCTCCCAGCACCCACAGGGCAGCTCACAACAACCCCAACTCCAGTTCCAGGGGATCCAACACCTTCTGACCTCCGCAGGCACTGCACACGTGTGGCACACAGACATACATGCAGGCACTGCACACGTGTGGCACACAGACATACCTGCAGGCACTGCACACGTGTGGCACACAGACATACATGCAGGCACTGCACACGTGTGGCACACAGACATACATGCAGGCAAAACACCAAGAAACATAAAATAAAGCTTTCAAAATGAAACAAAATGTTAATGTCTTAAAAGACAACAGACTTGTCTGGAAAGGCTGGTGTCCACAGAGACCGGGGACAAAGTGGGGCTTAGGTCTTTCCCTGGGGTAACAATGGCCAGCAATGAACACTGCCTGAGGACAACTGAGGCAGCGAGGCCTGTGCTACCAAGAGCATCACTACCTTACTTTGCAGGTGCGGCTGGGATACATCTCAGTAATTCAGGAGAACAGCCTCTCATGTGCCCACCACAGGCGTGCGGGAGACTGCGGTGGCATTTACTGTTCTTGTTTAGGAGTGGAAAGTTCCCAAAAATAAAAAGCTGGGAGAGTCAACAAACAACAAAATTGGAGAAAACATTTAAAGGAAAAGAAAGCTTTATGAGGGAAACTTCCTCCTCCTCCTCCACTTGTTTTGTTTTTTTGAGACAGTTTCTCTGTGTAGCCCTGGCTGTATTACACCAAGCCAGAGTATACACATACTGACACGAATTAGAGCCAGGAGCCTGCCTGGTACGTAATGCCAGGTACTCAGGAGCTGAGGCAGGAGGACCTCAGGTCCAGCATCAGCCTGGACAGCTTAATAAGACCCCAACTCAAAATAAAAGGTAAAAGCAGGGCTGAGGTAGAGGCTCATGCTAAGCCTTAGAGGACAGCACCATCCCAGTGTGCCGGAGGCGCTGCACTTCATTCACCAGCATCTCAAAACAAACAAAACAAAAAATAGAAACCAGGGCTAGGGTACAGCCCAACGTTTATGCATGTACTTGGTATGGGCACAGCTATGAGTGCAAGCCCTGGCATTGCTCGTCTTTTTCTTTTCGGAAGGAAGGAAGGACAGACCGACCCCAGGATGTACTGTCTGCCCCTCACACAGCAGGGGTGGCACCTCTCCCGAGGTCTCCTTCCCAGCTCTGGCTCCCAGGCTGGAGGGGGCAAGAGCCTGGGAACAGAGGCTGGCCTGCCGGAGCCTCCTACTGTCAAAGCTCTGTTCAAGCCCGATGACACATAAGCTCTGCTCTGCACAGGAGGCCAGAGGGGTAGCAGCAACCACGCAAAGCCTTCTGAGTCTCCCCCAAAGTCTGTAGCATACCCAACTTCCTAAGCACACCCAGGATTCAGCAACATGGAAGGCAGGAGGAACAAAACCAAGGAGGACAGGTGACTTCTTCAGAGAGAAGACTTGCTTTTTGAGACTCCCTCTCAGGAGAGGGCTGGCTTTGCAAAGAGAAAGCTATTGTGATCATCTGCACTTTGTTTAAAGCAGTAATTGTCTGAATAATAAAAACAACACTAGACCTGTATCAACTCCCTCCCCAGGAGGAAGCTGCCTGCTGGAGAGCCCTCCCCCACCTCCACACCCACTCTTCCCCTTCACAGGCTTAGGAGGTGGCAACAGAGCTTTCAGCTCTTACCCAACTTCTGGATACAATGCTGACATATTAAAAGCAAGCACTGTGCTAAAGAAAACTGTATTAGTGAAGGCGGATTGACTTCGAATTAATGAGCTGAGTACTGCACCGGTGCCAGGAAAACTTATTTAAAAGAAATTCTGTTTAAAGAACAACCCCCTCCAAACTGAACTGTGTTCACACCCAATTCAGCTAACAAAGCAAGCTAGTGTTTTCCTGACAAGTGAGATGTTCTGGGGCACTAGATAGGACCAAACACTGATTATCAGACATAAGCTTCTGTGGAAAAAGTCAGTGAGTATAGTTATACCATAACCTACTCAAAGGCACCAACAAAGAAACAAACACCCAACACACTCAAAAGACGCAGACGGACCAAGTTGTCCGAATCCTTGTGCTGCTACAACGCACTGCCTGTGGAAATAGCAAACCGAGGCAGGCTCCTGGTGCTCATCTGTCCTCCCAGTGCTTATCCATCCTCCCGGTACTCACCCATCCTCCCAGTGCTCACCCATCCTCCCAGTGCTCATCCATCCTCCTGGTACTCAGGGCAACAAACCAGGGCCCAAAAGATGCCTCAGAGGCCTCATAACCTCACTTTGGTCCCCAAACTCCATAAGATACCAGAAGAGAACCCAACTCCCTGAGAATTGTCCTCTGACCTACACACACACACATACACACACACACACACACACAAACTGTGACACATAGGCCCTAAGCTATGGATTCTGGAAGATGTAAGGGAAGACCCAGGAGTGTTAGGTATCTAGATAAGACTTGAAGACCTATGTAACAATAACGCAACAGCTTTAGCTATCGGCCACAGCACTCATTTGGGGCAGCGCTGGCTACCCCACGAGGAGGAGCCCCGTGGAAGTGTCTGTGGACAGCCCTGCAGAAGGCAGCTAGGGAGAATCACCCAGAAAGGAAACAGTAGTATTGACGGCCCAGGCCAACTCCAGAGAAGTGTTTCAGATCCATGCCGAGATATAGCATCCCAGGAGGGACCACAACGCTGCAGGTGACCTGGCCCATGGCTGCAGCTCCAAAGTGTGGACTGCAGGGCAGCCCAGAGCTGGACCTCTTGCCTACAGGAGCAAGGCCCTGGGTTTGACCCCCAGTAATACAGGGCAGGGGGAAGGCCTATGGACACCTAAGTCTAGACACTTATGTTGGCAGTTCTGAGCCAACCAGGACTATACAGCAAGAGCCTGTCTGGAGCAGAAAGAAGAGGAAGATTGAGGGAGGGAGGGAACTCTGCTCAGTGCCAACAAACCAAGGTTCCCAGTCACCAGCCATTCTAATGCTCACACTCAGTGTCTGTTTCTGAGATGGTATCTCACCAGGTAGCCCAGGCTGGCCCCTGAGAATGTTATGACTAATTAGTTACAGCACACTTAACTATGCAGCCCAATTGGAGGAGCCGGTTCCAAGCTCAACTCAACACTGTTGACTTCACAAGTGGAAGACACATGAGAGAACCGGCCAGGCGACTACAGTGTCCCCTCTCCACCATCAGTCCTAGTCTAAAACTAAGACGTGTATGTACACGCCTGAGAGACACCAAGCTATTACCCCAAACCATTTCCTCTAAAATCAAACAAATTTGAAGGTTAAACATGAACTTCATCTTAGAAAACCTCCAAAGTCTATGGTGCTGACAAATGCACCTTCAGGTGCTTTAGTTCAGAAAAGTCCTCTGCTCAGCCCACAGGCTGCATGGTAAGGTAAGGGACACACAGGGTTTTCCAGTGCCCGCCAGGCCGTCTCTCTGCTGAAAATGTCCATTAAAATGTGAACGTCAAGGAGCTGGAGAGGTGGCTCAGAGGTTAAGAGCACTGTCTGGGGGCTGGAGAGATGGCTCAAAGGTTAAGAGCACTGGCTGCTCTTCCAAAAGTCCTGAGTTCAATTCCCAGCAACCACATGGCTCACAACCACCTATAAGATCTGGTGCCCTCTTCTGGCCTGCAGGCATACATGCAGGCAGAACACTATACATAATAAATAAATAAAAATAAATAAAATGTGAAAGTAAGTCAGGGTGTGCCAAGGTGGCAGAGGTCAGTGGCAACACCTGTGACCCTAGCACTCAATCGGTGGAGGCAGGGGGATCAGAAATTCAAGGTTGTCCTCAGCTCTACAGCATGGTCAAGGCTAACGAAATATTAGAGAGAGAGGGTAGGGGTGGGGAGATATGAATGAACCAAACATGAACCCATCAAAAGAACTGCTGGAAACCGCAGGTCTCTACCTCCCCTCTGACCAGGAACACCCCAGCATCCACTCAGTTTACTGCCCACGTACAAGCCAGCTGTGCTTGCTTATGGCCCTCAAGGGGAAGGGGCTGCCCTGCAGAGCCAGGACATTCTGCTTCAGCACGCCAGAATCCGTCAAGTGCCTGCTCCTTTGCTCCAAGGTTCTAAACATGGTATACACTGATCAAAGGAAAGGAAATGTAAAATTTCTTCTAAAATCCACCAGTATTTTACTGGGAAAGAGCACAGTGAGTTGTGGTGGGGTACAGGGTGTGCAGTGAGGTAGGGACGCCCCACTTCTGTGTCTAAGAACGACTCAGGCCAGTGCAACTGTTTCTAACAGCAACTCCCTGTGCAGATCTGATATCCAGAGCTCAGTACAGGCTAGCCACTCTAAGAAGCATTTCGCATCATGTGACTCTCCACGTCCACAGCAGCAGACACCAGGCAGGCAGAGGCAGCAGCAGCAGCAGCAGCAGCAGCAGCACACAAGCACCACAAGAATGGGACTATCACAGACAGCAGCTTGACAGCTCTGTCCCACATCCCCCACAGACAGTGACCCTGTGAGGGCAGACAAGAAAACAAAGGCTGCTCCCAGGGAACTGAGCACAGAGCAGCAGGCCCCACCTGCTCAGCAGAGGGGCTCACTGCCACCACAGGACAGGAGCAGAAGCAAAGGATTGTGGAGGGAAACAAAACTGTCACTGACTCAACGGTTAGGAGCACTGCCTGCTCTTCCAGAGAACCTGGGTTCAGTTCCCAGCACCCATATGGTAACTCACAACTGTCTGTAACTCCAAGATCTGATACCCTCACACAGACATACATGCAGGCAAAACACCAATTCACATAGAATAGAAGTAAATTATTAAAAAACAAAACAAGCTGGGCATGGTGGTGCACGCCTGTAATCCCAGCACTTGGGAGGCAGAGGCAGGTGGATTGAAGTGAGTTCGAGGCTGTCTAGGACAGGCAAGGCTACACAGAGAAACCTTGTCTTGAAAAGAAAAAGAAAAAAGAAAAAAAAAGAAAATCACAAAACAAAACAAGACTGCCACTTAGGTCTGCGATAGGGTTTCACTCTGTAGCCGAGTCTGGCTTCAAATTTGTGGCAATCTGGTCTCAGCCTCCCAAGTGCTGGGATTACAAAGCTACTATGCCTGGCCTTTTGTTGTTGTTGTTGTTTGTTTTTCAGTTTCAATGCCACCAAGGAGGGCTCCTGGCCCTCCAGAGCCCTGGGTGATGGGTACCACTTAGATCCGCTCTGGAGGTTGCATGGAGCCTGCTTCTCACTGCCTCTGCAGCTTCTAGCTGAACCGAATAAGAACCAAGTAGCTCAATAGCTAAAATCATGATTTAGCAAGATCATCTAGAGTATTTTATCTTGAAATACTTGCACTCTTGAGAGCTTGTTAGGAGGCGGAGCAGGGGAGCACAGCTATTCACGTGCCCTTGACTGGTCCTCCTCTATTCTGGGAAGGCCGTCCCTCTCCACAGCAAACAGTGAGGGAGGAAGGGGACATCCAACTAGCCAGACACATCAGGAGAAATACTTATACTCTTCCTTCAAGAATTCCCTGGCCAGAGGGCTGGAGATGGCTTCATTTGCTGCTCTTGCAGAGGACCTGGGTTCAGTTCCCAGCACCCACATGGCAGCTCCCAACCATCTCTACCTGCAGTTTCAGGGGATCTGACACTCTTTTGGCCTCTGCTGGCACCAGGCAAACACACTATGTGCATACACTGATGTAGGTAATCACACATAGATATAACTTCTTTTATCTTATTAAGAAGAAAAAAAGAATTCCCAAGCAAGCCCACCAAGAAATGTTCCTAATAGTAACAGGCTAAAGGGAGCTACTGAGTCTTCAAGTAAAATTTAAAGTGCAGCCAAGAAGGCTTGGTTAACCGTAATTAGAAAACTTGAGCCTTGCCTCAGTTAGGGCCAGTTGCTGTCAGAACAGTTCAGGACCGTCTCAGACAATAGGCTGGACACACCACAGCTTGCATCTGTTTAAGTCCTGAGGATAACCATTCCTGCAGCTCCAGGCTGGCTGATCTGGGTGTCCTCCAGTACCCCTATTACAGAGCTCTGCTGCAGAGTTCCCAGCACCCTTGTTACCTTAAGACAAAATGCTTGAGTCAAGGTGGGGTGCAAACCATTTATTAAGTTATTTGAACAACACTTCAAAAAGTATTATATGCCTAAGTTGAAGGAGAAAGCGTTTCTACTTCACTCTTTAATACCCAGGACAGTTGCAATGGCAGATCTATGACACCAAGTCTGCATCGGGCCCACAGGCGCAGTGGAGGGCCCGGGAAACGGGTGGACCTACACCTACTGTAAGTCACCAGTACTCAGCCTTCAGCAGCAAGGATCACACAGGCACTAGCGGGGAAAGCACAAGGCTGAACAAAGGCTCCACAGAAGCTCGAAGGCCAAGTGGGGGTCAATTTTCTGTGAACATAAAAGTGCTCTTAAAAATAAAGCCTACTTGTACGCATGTGGTTGCACACACACACACACACACACACACACACACACACACACACACACACCACACACACCACACATAAAATAAAAATGAAAATAAAGACTGTGTAAAAGGCATCAGAAAGCACCTTGGGCAAAGGTAAAACCCAATTGTTAGTGATCAAGGAAAACAGGCTAAGTGTTTCTCTAGGGCTCTAAGGCATCGCCTGTCAACACACGCTCCCTTCCGCACGGCTACAACCCAGGCTGAGCTACTAGCAGCGAGACAAGAGCCCTGCCACGTTTCCAAGGCATGTGGGGGGTGGAGGGGAGGGGGAGCTATCTGTGTGTGTGGGGAGGAGCTATCAACCTGCACCTAACGAGGCCTATCACAAATGCCCTCAGTTAACCACACATAGATGAACACTCGCAACAGGTACAACCTCCCTAAGAAATGGGTGATCTCTATTTTATGGTTATTTTTTATAGTTTTCTCATGTAACCCAAGCAAACCTCTAACCTCAAACTTGCTGTACAATAGACGTGACTTTGTCCTGGTTCACCGGCCCCTGCGCACAAGTGCTGGAATTGCAGGGTGCTTGCTCCTCTGCAAATTTTAAAAAAGATTTATTTATTTATTTATTTATTTATTATGTACAGTACTCTGCCTGCATGTACACTGCCAGCCAGAAGAAGGTATAAGATCACACTATAGATGGTTGTGAGCCACCATGTGATCGCTGGGAATTGAACTCAGGACCTCTGAGACACCATCTCTCCTACCCCCTCTGTGCTTGCATGCTCTCTCTCTCTCTCTCTCTCTCTCTCTCTCTCTCTCTCTCTCTCTCACACACACACACACACACACACACACACACACACACACACACACTGACACACTGAGCACACACACACTACCCCACATGTGCAGTGTCCTGGGGAATGTGTCTGTTCACTGCCATTTCATGTTCCTCAACTCAAAGCACTTGCTGAGAGATTAAGAAAATGCCAAGTGCTTCAGGGCTTGTCCCAGGATGAGCACACTATGCTCTGACTGCACACTAATCTCCCCAGGGAGGGAAGCCGTGGGAAGTGCAGGCATGGTACACAGCCAGAGGCTGGCTGAGCACTGCAGAGCAAGGAGAGCCTTTCGGAGTCTGCAGGCGGCTCACATGAAGACTCTGCTCTGGGGGTCAGGGGGTCCTTCCCCAAGGTACTGAATGTTCCACATGCTTCCCGCAAGCCAGGCAAGCACGTCACCACCACAGCACTGCATCCCAATGCTTTTTCTATTGTTTATTTTGAAACCAGATCCCCTTAAACTTCCTAGGATGGCCTGATATTTATGATTCTGTTTTAGCCTCCAGAGTAGCTAAGATTTCATCCTTCAACACTGGGCCTGGCCAAACTAAGATTTCATTCAGTGGTTCTCTGAAAATATGCCATATTAAAACCTGTGTTAACTAAATTAACACTGCAGTGGTCTCCTCATAACCTACAAAATGCCAGACGCAAGCCTCGTGCTTTGCTGGAACCCACTACTTTAATTCAGAATTCACCAGCCACAAAAAGACGTCAGCTGTGAGCATCACACCCTGGCCTCCTCCATCAGGAGAAGAAGACAGACACTATCTCATTCCATTAGGCACAAAGAGCAAAACTCTCCCTTTCTAAGAGGACAGGCAAGGCTTGGGCTCACGAAGGAGCTAGCATACCCCACCGCGGCTGAAGAACAAAATACAGCCTGAGGGTAAGGACAACAGGAAGAGAAATGTCATAATATACAGAGTGGTCTCTGGAATGAGACCCTGTTATAGACTGCCCTGAAGCTGGCACTGCTAACGGTACTAACACTCCCTACACAATGGAGAAATGCAATCTAGACTCGTGTCAGGAACCTGACGCTGTGTTGCCTGAATAAGTGTCCACATTAGCCTGGGTTTCCACGGCCCCAGAAAGCAGACAAAAGCCTTCTGGGCAATCTTGCACAATTGTTCCAAAGACTTGACACCAGCAGCACACCAAATCCCAATGACTTCTTGAATTTTACTCCCGCCCCTCCTCCCAGCATCATGTTTGTCACTCAGTGGCCCTCCTCCAAGGGCCTGTCATCTGAAGACTAACTAGGAGGCAATAGGACAGGGAACATTAGAGCCCGGAAGTCATGAATGGTGCTTCACTGACATGTGCTGTACCACCGAAAAGGCTGAGACCAGGAGAGCCACTGAACAAGAAGGGTATTGATTGACTGGCATTGCAGGCACAGGTGAGACTGGAAAGATCTGAGGGGGGGATGAGAGCAGGGGTTGGGGGTGGAAAGCCTCTAAATCAAGACTATAAACTGGCCCCTGAGCAATTGAGCGCCACACACTGACTAAGGCCAGGAAGAGAGCTCAGAGTCTGATTTGCAGCACAAGGCCATGGCACGGCAGCACATTCCGGTGCTGGCTGCTGTCCTTGCACCTTTGCGCTCTGCTTTTCACAAGCTGGTTCAGCAGTAGGCTCCCTGTCAGCCACACAGGGGCCAGGCTGGTCTCCAGGCCAGATGGGCTCATCAGACAGTCTGTGGGGACAGCTTTGCTGCCCACTGCACAGCTGAGAACCAGCCCAGGGGACTGAGCTGTGTCAACCCTCCAGAAGAATCACAGACTCTTGGAACTGTTTCCCACCCACAATGACACAGGCTCCTCCTCTACCTGCCCCCACACACTTAATATTCTCCAAGTTTCTTAAAGTTCTACGCTTCTGAGGCACACATGGTGGCTCACATCTTTAATCTCAATCTGGAAACTGAGGCAGAAGGATCACAAGATTGAAGCCGGCCTGGGCTGTGCTACAAAGGATAACCTCCATGTCCAGAGTCTCTGAGGACCGCAGTCGGGTTACCTGTATATGTTCAAGACTCCTCAGGCAACAAACCAGCCATCTGGACACAGGCAAGGCTGTGTCCCCTCCCCTTGCAACTGCTAACCACTGGTTGCATTTCAAACAAAACCCAGTTTAAGGGTCTGGCTGATGTGGATCCCTGAGAGTAAAGCAATGCCCTGGGGGGCACATACAAACCCTCTGTCAGTTACCTACTGACTGGCAGGGTCTTATGCACCCAGACTGGCCTCAAAGTTTCCATCTTCACATCTCAGATGCTGTCTGCTGAGATTATAGGTTCTGTTTACATGGGAACAAGTAGAAGAGGCTCGGTGGACTGGCACCGGCACACCCAGCCACTCAGGGGACTGGCACCGGCACACCCAGCCACTCGGGGGGGCTGGGGTGGGAGGACAACTTCAGCCAACATGGCCAGACCCTGCATCAGAAACAACACGGCAAGGAAACCAGAAGACAGGGGCACCTCACACGAGGGCTAACTCCAGTACAACACACACTGGCCATGGCAGGCGGATGAAGACACTTTCTTTGGGACACAGAACCATGCAGGCCCAGCTGCCCCTTCAGACAGACCTGAGCTCTGGCTCTCTCTGCCAAGCAGGCATGCAGGCTGCAGACTGCACCTCCCACCACTTTGCTTACGCCCTCGTTCCTGCAGCGCAGGCCCAGAGCAGCTTGTGCTATACTTGGCTCTGACACGCCAGCACCATGTCAATCCCACTCTTTTGTGTTTGCCTTCAACTGTGAAAACAGCATTATCTGCTGTTCACAGAAATGAGCAAAGCAAACCAGTGCTGCCTGGCCGTGCCTGGCCACAAACACAGGGGAAAGCCAAAGATCGCTGTGTGTTGATGCATATTCTTCAACTATCAAAATAAAAGCCCAACTTTAGTCAGAGAATTAAAGGACGCCAGGGCTGGAGGCGACCCACTTTGGAGAACACTCCTGGCATCTTAGCATTTAAGGAATCCCTGGACCCAACCACCAAAGCCGCATAAGCCAGGCGTGTGGCACATGACAATAATTTTTAGTATCTGAGAAGTGGAGGCCAAAGTATCAATGGGGAGTTCAAGGTCACTCTCCCATACATGGGAAGTTGGAGGCCAGCGTGGGTTAGAGATTCTGTCTAAAAAAAGATAAAGTACCGTAGAACAGACTGGGTCCAAGTGCATTTCCAACAGTGCCCACAGTCCTTCAAAGCCAGGCCCCACTTGGCAGAGCTGTTTGACTTTTCACAGTGTAAAAGATAATCCGTGGCCTTCAGAAAAGCATTTGGTGTTCCTGGGAATTGCAGTTGTCAGCTTTAAAACTGCCATGTGTTTGCCCACATGAAAGAATGCAATGAACTGTGGGAATATTATCTAGTGTCAGGAACCAAAGACAAAGCCTGAGGAGTCAGCGGCCAGTGCAGGAGCTGTCGCAGCCTGAGGGGTCTAGGCTGAAGTCACAGGCAGCAGATGACAGGAAGTCAAGTGCAGTCCTGAGTGACACAGACCCTCAGGGGGCGGGGCCACTTATGGAAAGCCATTGTTCTACCACAGCCAGTCCTCTCCCACTCCACCCCCAATAAAAGAAAAGAAAATGACGGCCCCAGTTCTCACCATGAGGGATACGTGTGTGCCACCTCACTGCCATAGCAGGCTGCATGGGAAGCCAATGCCACATGCCACCTGTGTCTGAGCCCCAACATCACAAGAAGATAAGAGCTGTGTATCACCCCTGGACTGAGGTATTAGGGGTAAAGGGTGGGCTGGAGCTGGGCTGGGTTGCTCAAGCCTCAATCTAGTGCTCAAGAAACATGAGACTGGGCTGGAGAGATAGCTCAGAGGTTAAGAACACCAACTGCTCTGCCAGAGGTCCTGAGTTCAATTCCCAGCAACATAGTGGCTCACAGCCCTCTTTTGGCCTGCAGGAGGTACAGGAAGGCAGAGCACTGTATACACAATAAATAAATAAATAAATATTTTAAAAAAGAAAAGAAACATGAGTCTGAGGTCAGACTGGCCTACAGAGCAAGACCCTGTCCTCAAACAAGTAAGTAGCCTTAAACAAAACACACCTGAAGAGGCACACAGTTACTCTTATTTTTGGTTAATATTACAGTAAAAATTGTTTTTAAAAGTGTACAGTAGGGAGCCGGGCGTGGTAGCGCATGCCTTTAATCCCAATGTTCAGGAGGCAGAGGCAGGCAGATCGCTATGAGTTCAAGGCCAGCCTAGTCTACAAAGTGAGTCTAGGACAGTCAAAGCTACACAGGGAAACCCTGTCTCTCAAACCATCCCCCCCAAAAAAACAAAAAAAAAGTGTACAGTAGGGGCTGGAGAGATGTGAGTAGTTAAGAGCGCCCACTGCCTTGTTGCTGGCCCACAGAGTGGCTCCACAGCCCATAGCCCTTGTTGCTGGCCCACAGAGTGGCTCCACAGCCCATAGCCCTTTCTAGGGGTCTGACATTCTCTGGACTCGGCCAGCATCAGGCACACACACAGGACACAGATGCAGGCTTAGGCAAAACACTCACACATAGAACAAAACTAAATCTTAACAAACTCAGAAGGACAGTGCAGGGGGTGACAGTTCCAATAACTCAGAAGGTAAAGGCGTTTGACACAGTGTGATCCCCGACTATCATGGTGGAAGAAGTGACGAACCCCTGTCAGCTGTCTTCTCACTGCCACACACGTAACAGACACACAGAACACATTCCTTAGAAAATGCTTGAAGTGTACACTACACCTCAGAGGCAAAAGGCAGAAGTAACCAGCCAGGAGGTGGTGGCACTCGCCTATAATCCCAGCACTCAGGAGACAGAGGCAGGTAGATTTCTGAGTTCAAAGCCAGCCTGGTCTACAGAGATGAGTTCCAAGACAGCCAAGGCTACACAGAGGGACCTTGTCTTGGGGGGAAAATAGGCAGTAGCAACCAAAATGTTCATCGATAAATGGATGGATGTGTACACACACAATGAACTCTTTTTGTTTGTTTTTTGAGACAGGGTTTCCCTGTGTAGCCTTGGCTGTCCTAGACTTGCTTTGTAGACCAGGCTGGCCTCAAACTCACAGGTATTCCCTGCCTCTGCCTCCCAAGTGCTGGGATTAAAGGTGTGCACCACCATACTCGGCCTTATACAATGGATTCTATTCCAAGTGTGGTGGTAACATCTTTGGAAGGAAGAGGCAGCCAGATCTCTGAGTTCCAGCCCAGCCAGAGAGTTTCAGGTCAGCTAGGGCTACATGGTGAGATCCTGTTTCAAAAACAGAGAAAAAAGAAGAGGGAAGGGAATTTTTACCCAACATGGATGAGCCTTGAGAACATTAGGTTAAGTAAAATAAGTGAGTTACAAAAGATCAAAACTGCTTCCACCTCTTGGTGGAACTTAGAGAAGACAGATTTACAGACACAGAGAAGAGAGTAAGGGGTGGGTAGCTCAGTGGTAGGGCACCTGCCCAGCATCTACATGGCCCTGGGTTTCACACTAGCACTGACAACAGAAGGGAGCAGAACAATGTTTGAGATGTGTGTCGGCATTTGCTGGCACAGTGTCGGCTGCAATGATGGTTAGGATGGATGCACTGAATTTAATTACAACTGTATCAATACCCTAAACTATATACTTAAAATGCATTTACATGAATTTATCATATGCATGTTTTACAACCATAAAATTTTATAGTACAAATCTACCTAAAAATTAGCAAATAAAGTCATCCATGTGATGAAGGCAGGGAATCACCATTTGTTAATATAACTTTGGGGTTTACTAGCTATACCCCAAAGAACAGCACTCGGGAGAGGCCCACAGAGCAAGGAGACAGTATGCCAGGGTATGCTCACTCTCGACAAGAAAGCAGGTAGAAGAGCTGACTATGCAGTCTGCTTCAGGGCCTATTTATTCCTTTGAAATTTTAAGTTTAAAAGATTGTAACTGGAATCCACCTGTTTTCTTTTAACTCCCCGAAAAGGGTCTAACCCAGCAGCTTTCCCAGCCTGAACAGGTTTCAGAAGCATGGTACCTCATGGTGAGACCCCAGACTGTGTGCCTACCCCTAGAAATGGTCCCTGAGCCAAGTGTGAATATAGTTAAGAATTAGCATTCTAAACAATGCTGTTAACTAGTAAATGTAGGTGCTGGGGTCTGGGAGCAAGCACTGTAGCACCCCACTATCCTTAAGTCAATTTTCTTCTGAATATAGTTACCTGCAACTTTGAGCTCTGGCCTTGATTTTTAATATGTGCACAAGCATGAAGCACAGAGGAGAAAAGAAATGCATTTCATGATTAGGACAAACTGACATCACAGAATAACAGCTACCGAGACAACAGACTCAATAACAACTTCTTGGATGTAGAGATCTTTTTTTAAAAAAAATTAGATTACTCTCTCTGTGAGTCCGAGGCCAACCTGGTCTCCAGAGCAAGTCCCAGGATAGAGAAGGCTACATGGAGAAACCCTGTCTCAAAAAACAAAACAAACAAACAAACAAAACGATCAGATTACCACTCTCCCAGCATCAAGAATGTTACTTAAAATGAACCCTGTATCCAGCGGGAAACTGGAAGAAGCGCACGCTGTGGGGCCAGCACATTTCTCAGGCAGCTGCAGCAACGCTCCATGTCAGCCAGAACACACACTCTAGCTGACTCATAAACCCTGACCTGCACCAGAGTCTCTCGGGCCGTGATCCAAATCTAAGTCACAGACGCATCTAACCAAAAGTTATTTCAATGTGACCTGTCACAACTTTCATGACCAATGGCTGGGGTATAGCTCAGTCCCCAACACAGGAGATAAAATCATTATCAGAAGCAAAAATGATGTGGAGACACTGGTATTCTTCCCAAGACGAACCGGTCCTTAAGACAAATCTATGTAATATACTTTCAGGATAAAGAGCAAGACGGACCTTAGTAACCATCTAACCCCTGGGTGCAAAACAGGGCAGCGTGCATCTGTGAAAGACAGACAGACAGACAGACAGACAATTTCTTTCCGCTTCCTTCCCATCCTCCCAGTAAGCTCTCACTATGTTGCCCAATCTGTACTCAAATTCTAGGTTCAAGTGATTGTCCTGCATCAGCTTCCTCAGTAGCTGGAACTTACAGGAACTGCATACAATTTTCCTTAAACGAAAAGACTGCCACCCCAGCCTCCACGCATGCCCTTCCCAAGGCTGAAAGGCAGTACCCGACATGTTACATTTACCACAGCACCACTGGAAAACACAGTTTTCATTCCTAAACAGACTCAAAACCAAGAAATACAGACCAACTCCAACAGCTGCCAAACTACCCTAACCTGCCCCTCTCTGCAGTGTAGTTTCCATGAAGGGCTAGAATGAGAGAAATGTGGAAAAGGGCAGAGGCAAGCAGCCAGCACAAGGGGACACCTGGTCACATCCCACCTCCCACGGACCAGCCTTCCGCCAATGGTTTCCTGTATACACTCCACAGAAACCTGCCAATAAAGCCATGGTGCTCAGAACAAGCATGCAACCCAAGTCACCCAAGAAACTATAAATAGGACAGCCCAGTTAACCTGAAGAGACTGGGCACTGGGCATGCACATCCACTACATCGGCACTCCTCAGGGGAACGATGTGTTAACCTCCCCGAGCACGCCTCTGGAGGATGGAAAAAGCGGTTAAATGGCTGTATTCAGGCTAGGCTCTCTGCCTCCTGGCTTAAGAGAACAATTAAATCAGCAAAAGGTTGCAGCGCAATGCACAGGACAAACGACCCAGTTTCCCTAACAAAATCAGAAGTGAGAATGCAAACGAGGAGGGGAGCTCAGAATAGGCCCCACCCCAACAGGGGCCAAGAGCCAGGCACCCAAATGCAAACCATTGTACTGGAAGCAGAAGGCAGGTGAGGCAGCAGCTCTCAACTTTCCTAACACTGTAATCTTTTAAATTCCTCATGTTCTGGTGACCCCTAACCATAAAAGCATTTTCATTAGCCAGGCGTGGTGGCGCACACCTTTAATCCCAGCACTCGGAGGCAGAGGCAGGTGGATCTCTGTGAGTCTACAAAGCAAGTCTAGGACAGCCATGGCTACACAGAGAAACCCTGTCTTGAAAAACAAAAAACAAAAAAAAAAAAAAAGTATTTTCTTTGCTACTTCACACCTGTAGTTTTGCTACTGCGTCTGATCCGCATCCACAGGACACCTGGTGTGTGACCCCAGCGGGGTTGAGAGCCACTGAAGGTGACTAGAAGGTAGCATAGGTGATCCCAAGGAAGGATGGCTATTAACTGCAATGGGAACATGGCTATGTTTAAAGCTGTAGAAATACTTACCAATAAATCAACAATCTGACTTAGGGTACCAGGGAGAACAGTGGGAAAATCATTGCAAGAAGATGACACTTCAGAACCGGATAGTGGGTACAAGGCAGTCTGCCATTCTCTGTATTTGTGTATGCCTGAAATTTCCCATAATGCCGTGTTTAGGGATCTTGTTGTTGTTGGAGTTAAATCTGGACCTACCTCATTTCTCTACAGAATGCTACAGCACCCACAACTGGACCCCACAGTAAACATGACTTGGAGGGCTAAAATGGGAGTGGGGTGAAGGCAGTGAAAGGCCTGGCTCCCTACATACAGACAAGAATGGCCCATTTTTGACAGTCGGCCCAATCACCTCAGCTTGTTTGAGAGCCACAGGGCATGGTACTCAACCCTAACCTCATCAGGGAGCACAACATGCCACACACATAACTGTCTAGGACCCTTTGTCGCTGTCAGAGGAAATGGACCACACTCCTCCACTACCAGGCTGCACTGATACAGAGCTCTAGGGCAGTCTCCTCTGGGGCAATGTGCTTCTTCGTGAGAGTAGAAATTAACTCTTAGGCATGGTGGTGCTGCCCTGTAATCTCAGCTACATGGGAGATGGAGGCAGAAGATCCAGAGTCTAAGGCCAGCCTAAATTATACATCCATAGGAAGGAGAAGAAAAGAAGTCACCACACACCAGCCGGTCTAAAGATCAAACAACAGGTATTACAACTTTGTGCCTAATTATCAGAAAATTGGAAACCAGAATCAGAAATAGAAAGGACCCAGGGATGAAAACTACGGTAAAGGGAAGAAGTTCAAGATGATAAAAGGGGACTGGAGAGATGGCTCAGCAGTTAAGAGCACTGGCTGTACTTGCAGAGGACCAGGTTCGACTCCCAGCACCCACCTGGCAACTCACAACCATTTGTAATTAATTCCCAATCTAGAGTGGATCTAATACTCTCTTCTGACGCCTAAGCATGCCAAGTACACACATGATGTATACACACACATGCAGGCAAAACACTCACACACACAAAATAAAATAAATATAAAAAATAATAAAAGGTTGGATACCAATATTGTGGGTCCGGCGACAGTCCACCCTACCTATCTACAGGGAGGGAGCCATCTGCTCAGGATGAACTAATAGCTCAGGATTCTGCCCAGCACCCTACAGTGCCCACGGGGACTCATTAGGGAACTGTAGGCTCCTCTTTCCTCTTGTTTACATACCGCTGGAAGAATAAAGCTTAACTATAAATCCCATTTGATGTAAAAGCTATCTGTGGATAAAAAGGGGCTTTTTTGAGGGGAGGAGTCTGGTACTTGAAGGTGGGCAAAAGACAACAGAAAAGGGCTGAGGAGGATGCAGCTGCCCATCACTAGCTATCCACTAGGGCACAAAATTATCGGGGGTGAGGAGTGGGGAGGAATTTGCATCTAGACTCTGAGCAAATTTCTTTTTCATCCTTTCAGCTGTTTAGAGAGAGACTGTGAGATACAAAGCAGGAAATGAGAAGAAGCCTAACGAACAAGGTGCAGGGGCACCAAGGGGCGGGGGCACCAAGGGGCAGGGGCACTGCTGCATTTCTCTGCTGGGCTATTTAATCACAACTGCAGCACAGGCAGGGCTTCTGGCTCTTCAAGTGCACAGCAGTCGTTTTTACTGCTGCTACAGCGTGTGCCAACAGCTCTGCACACCTCACAGGTAAAGAAGCACTGGGCTTCATCGCCACCAAGGGGCCTTCTCCGGGCGGCCCTGGACAACCTAAGGACCCAGGGAAACACAAAGCCTGTGACAGCAGGTCACAGTTGCAGTGTAGAACCCAGTTCCCACCAAATACCGTCAAGGCCTCGTCCTGGAGGTTCAGATGAACAGGCAGAAACCCACTGCTCAGCCCCTGCATGCCTGAGGCTTTCGGGACCCAGGGAAACAACAGGCGACACCATGCTCTGAGGAACACTCATGACCTTTGAGGAAAAAAGCTTATGCAATCACAAGCCAAGGACCTAACGCTGACTGACATAGTACTTAGAACAAGTCGGAAGTGTGGGTGAGCCTCAGCAGTGGGGTGCGTGCCCAGGGTGCGGGAGGCCCTGGGCTCATCCCTCAGCAGAGAAAGGGAAAAAAGAAAAAGAAAGCGAAGGAAGGGAAGGGAACATGAGGCACGCCTCGAGATAGGGAAGCAGGGCAGGACACGCTGCACAAGATCTGAAGAGACAGATGGGAAAGGCAAACATGTGAGGCAAAGGAATATGAAAAGAGACGGAGGGGCAGAGAGGCACCAGGCCCACAGACCAAGTCAGAACAGAATATCTTAAAGGCCAGGGCTCAGTCAGGAAGGGCCCTGAAGGGACAGCAGGCAGCACAGTAGGCCGAGGGTCTCCGGAAGTCACCTTCAGAGCCAAGGGGGGGGGAGGTTTCCACAGGGTGCCCTGAGGGGCTCAGAGACTGAGAGGAACACGGACAAGTAACTAGGTCACTATTACCTAAGAGCAAGGGCTCAGGGTGGCCAGGTGACAGGGTTGAGAGACAGAGGGACAAACTGCATGACCCAAAGGCACAATCTCTAGGTGTCTGCACTACAGCAATGAGAGGGCAGCTCTGCAGCAAGCAGTGCCACCAGGGACAGGAAAGAAAGGGGAGAGTGCCCAGTGTGCCCCACCCCCACAGGGGGATGCCAGGGCAGGAGCAGGACTAGACAGTTACCAGTGCTGTGGGGGTTGGGGGGAGCCATCAGAACCCTTCCACCACACATCTCAAGTGTCCAAAGGGACAGCTGTGCTTGACAAAAGGAAACACTAGCGCTCCGTGGCCATGGCCCACCCAGGCTGAATTTGAGATTCCTTTGCCGTCACGTGCACGACTACCCCTGCCCGGGCTTTAAAGCGTGTGTTTTGTCCTAAGTTTCTCAAAAGGAGACACAGCACCCCAGCACATCAGCCTTTGCCTGGTCCTGACCTCTGATCTGTGGGAGCACACTGGGTACTCCCAGGAAACCACATCCCTTTGGATAGGCACGGGGGCTGAAGCAAGCCGACGGGAAAAGCCATCCAGGAAATCCATAGGGCTCACACCTGAAGACACGGACACAAGCGTGAGACAGGACCTTCACAAACTATGTTGGAATGCACATGACCAGGAGTGTGGGTGACAGAAAAAAACCACTGAACCCCAGAATCTCATCTCCCCAATAAATCCACTCCCCTCCCACAGGGCAAGGAGCTGGCATTGCTCCACCTCTGCAGCCTCTGCTTACCTCTCACTAGAACACCACAGAATGTCACAAATGCCTGTTCAAAACCAGCACTTCAGTTGTTTGCTTAAATGCCATTGTTTAATTCAAATGAACTAAGAAACCTTTAACATTTTTAAAATGTTTTTGATATGATACTCAAGCCAACAGCGAACTTTCATTAATTCAACTGAAATGTGATTAAAACATGTGACCCCACTGTCTGCACCAGGCAGGGCTCACCTGACAGACCCTGGCTTCACAGGGACACAGGTGTAAGCTGAATGGTCCTCTGGCCTTCTCCTGTTCAGTGCCTCTTCTCCTCTGAGGCTGAGCTACAGTGCAGCTCTCAGGGAATTGGCTTACACAGTACACACTATGCTACTGTTTGCCTTAATAAAACAATAAATAAATAAAACTTAGTTAGCACTGAGGAGATTACACCTCAGAATCGCAGTCAGGAAAAGGATGAGTGGAGCTGTACAAAACTGGAGCACTTGGAGCACGCGTTTAATCCCAGCACTCGGAAGGCAGAGGCAGGAGGATCACTGTGAGTTCAAGGCCAGCCTGGTTTACAAAGCCAGTCTAGGACAGCTAAGATAACACAGAGAAACCCTGCCTCAAAAAAACACTAAAAAAGAAAAAAAAAAAAAAAAAAAAAAAAAACCTGGGGAGCACTGACATCCTAGTTCTGGAAGGAGGAAGGAAATATATTTTATTTTCAGACCTAAGAAAAAAATTAACAATCCAAAAGGAAGTTAGCCAGTTCCAAAAACAAATGCAGTTTACAAGTGGCTTGTTTTTAAAACTGGAGGTGGCAGACAGGCATGGTGGCACACACCTTTAATTCCAGCACTCAGAAGGCAGAGGCAGGTGGATCACTGTGAGTTCAAGGCCAGCCTGGTCTACAAGTGAGTCCAGGACAGAGAAACCCTGTCTCGAAAAAACAAAAAAACAAAAAACAAACAAACCCCCCCCCTAAAAAGGAAAAAAAAAACAAACAACAAACTGGGGGTGGCTAAGAATTTGAATTTATGCAAAAGTCATTCATAAAATTTGCAAACCAAAATTCCTCATTTTGAAAACAGTACAGGGCATTAAGGAGTCTGAACACTCACACAACCGGGACACCTTTATATGAAGTCAGGGTCAGAAGAGGCTAATCTGCCTCTGAACACAGACTCACAGAGATATTTCTTTTTTATTTCTTTAATTTATTAAGGGGGAGTATGCATGCCACAGTGCAAGTGTGGAGGTTGGAAGTCAGATGACAAGTCATCTGCCACATGAGTCTCAATATTAAATTCAGATTCCTGGGCTTGGCAGCCAATGCCTTTACTAGCTCAGCCACCTCACCAGGCCACATCAAGCTTTTTAAAATATAAAGTTTTGGCAAACATAACCTGCCAGCCCCATCCTGGTGCCTCCCCACACACCTCCTCCCTGACTCCAGCCAGCCTTGCAAACTGAAGATAGGTCACGTGACTCCCAAAGTGGACACCCTGAGCCTCAGTCTAAGGAAGAAAAAGATGGGTCTGGTCTCTCTCTGGAATATGAAGTAGGAAACGTAACAAGAACTGGCCACTCAAAAACTGAAAGATGCATTAAGAAATGCCACGGAGCCGAACTAGCACCAACAGCTGTGGCCAGCTTGGCAGGCCCATGAGTGGCAGCCACAGGAGAAGAAAACAAAGTAAACCACAGGAGTGGGTGGTGGGTCGGGTGGGTTCCAAGCATAGCTAACTGCTTCCAGGAGCGACGCTCCACCAGCAGGCTCCAGCCTGTCCCGTGCGAATTCCTGAACTTCCGTGTGATTCCTATCACAGTGTGTTGTCCGTATAACAAAACTCCTTTCAAGCTGGCTGGGGGAGGGGGTGTCCTCAGGGGAGAGGGCGGGCTGTTCCACACAACCAAAAGCCAAGTCAGCACACAAATAGAAAGGCGTCTTTCTCACAAGTCAGTCACACAAAATATTTAGGGAAATACAGAACTATTCTAGGATACAAAGCCCCCAGCAGTAACCACAGGCAAGCCTTACACCTGACAAGGAGCTGTCTGTGTAAATATGCAAATGTCCCTCCCAGACAGAGGTGTGGCCTCGACTACTGTTAAAACTGACAAATCTGCATGGCTACACAAAGTCTTTCACTGTACATAATCAGTAATACTTCAATCAGGAAAAAAAAAAAACAAATCTTCTCCCCTTGAGAGCATTTGAGTCTTTATTCTGCTTTTCAAGACTCCCGATCTAGCCGACCTGAAGCATATTGCTGAGTAGAAGTTCCCAGAGCAGCAGAAGCTGAGCTTCTCTACGGAAACAGGTAACGGTCGCCCAGGACTAAGGAGAGAGGCAGCCGTGCAGAACCGTGCCCAGCCGCAATGCCCAGCCCTGGGGAGCCCAAGGCAGGAAGAGCATGAGTCCCAGGCCAGCCTGGGCTATTCCCTCTGACAGGAGTGAGCACAGCAGAGTTATCCCCCTGCAGTGGCACAGGTGCATCCTGGGTGTTTATGATAGATGCACTCTCCGGGTGTGTCAGCCATTTCCATATGGGCCTCACACCATAACAGAACCACAAATGAAAAGGCACGGACGGGCTAGAGAGATAGCTCAGAGGTTAAGAGCACTGACTGCTCCTCCAGAGGTCCTAAGTTCAATTCCCAGCAACCACATGGTGGCTCACGACCATCTATAATGTGATCTGATGCTTTCTTCTGGACTGCAGGTATACATGCAGCCAGAGCACTGTATACATAATAAATAAATAAATATTTAAAGAAAGAAAGAAAAGGCACAGAGTGCTCACTATAATTTACAAGTGATTGGAAATAGTGCTTGGCTTGTTTTAAATCCAGCAGAATGCTTGTCAGCCCAATTCAGGCAGCTAAAAAGCACTTCAGCTACACTATTCCGGGAATTCTGGTTTGAATCGTGGATTTGCTATTTGGTGGGAAAACTTACTGAACAGAGCTACTTATTAACACGCAGGGAAACCTCCACCCCGCAGTGCTCAGTCCTGAGATGAAGCAAAATGAATCCCCCCTCAGGACCAGCACTCTCTCCCAAACAAGCAGCATAAGGAAAGAACTGCACTCCCTGTCTTCACTCCTGTCCGGCAGCTGCTCGAACAAAGAAAAGCAGCCAAGTTCCCAGGTCAGGCTCTGCCTTCTGTGTTCTCCAAGGGGGGAACGATGCAAGCTTACACATCGCCTCAGATACACTGCAAAAACACAGACTTGCGAGCCGGGCGTGGTGGCGCACGCCTTTAATCCCAGCACTCGGGAGGCAGAGGGCAGGTGGATCGCTGTGAGTTCGAGGCCAGCCTGGTCTACAAAGTGAGTCCAGGATGGCCAAGGCTACACAGAGAAACCCTGTCTCGGAAAAAAAAAAAAAAAAAACCCACAGACTTGCAGATTTGCAGTTTCAGAGGTTTCTATCTTAAAAACGTCACAGACTCTGGACACAGGTCACAAGCACAGAAACAGCAAGTGAAGCAATGATAACAATGAACATTGTTTGCAGATCATCCAAGTTTAATCTTAAGAAAAAGCCAGAGTAAACGGAAATGTCAAGTACTTACAGCCATAATTAACTCAAAGGGATGTTTATACACCCTCACTGGGGACTGGTATTTTTGCACCATGGTTGTAATTCAATAGCAGTCTTCTTACTCCTGAAAAACAGAAATATGTGTAATAAATGACCATACTACAGAAAAGAGTGAGTCTGAATTCACTTATCATATATCATAGAGACCACCATAATCCCAAACTCAAACACACACACCACACACACACACACCACACACACCACACACACCACACACACACACACACACAAGATGATACAATGAAATAGTCTGACGGGGGAAGTAGCAAGGCATTAAGAATAAGCAAGAAGGGCTGGAGAGATGGCTCAGAGGTTAAGAGCACTGACTGTTCATCCAGAGGTCCTGAGTTCAATTCCCAGCAACCATGTGGTGACTCACAAGCATCTACAGTGTGATCTGATGCCTTCCTCTGGCCTGCCAGTGTATAAGCAGACAGAGCACTGTATATATAATAATAAATAAGTCTTTAAAAAAATAATAAAAATTAAAAAAGAATAAGCAAGAAAGGCCCACATGGAAGGAGGGAGGCACGCTGGTCTGCCCATTTATTGACTCCCCCTGAGTCTCTAGCCTGGGTCAGGAGATCTAGTCCTCCACAGCAATGAAATCTTAGGATTCAATTATTCTGTTTTCTCTAGAACAACTTCTACGAAGAGCCAAATAAAAATAGCACCGTGCTAAGGCATAAGCTCTGGAGATGACACAAAAAGCGGGAGGGGGGGCGACAAAACAAACAAACAAACAAACAAAACCACTACTGTTTCTCAAATTATGGAATACTCCTCAAGAGCTGCCTTCAAAGGGAACCTTGTTGTTTCCTGTTTTCTAGCAGCCCGCTCCCATTTCAGAGACTGTCTACAGATGGCAGGGAGGCTGCCCAGCTTGGGCTATAGGGGGTCCAAACCCCTCCAGCCTCTTGAAGCCTTGATCTGGCAAAGTAATCAATGGCCCGCTCAAGCCTGAGGTCAAGCGACCCTCCTTTGCATACATAATCACCCTAGTGCTGGCAAGGGAGGCTTTCTCTGCAAACACCCAGAGGAAAACAAAAGGTGGGGCTGGGGAAGAAAACTTCAGTGAGCCCACCAGTCCTGCTGAGGCTCAGTCAGTAGGATGTTATGGAAAAGACATTCTAAAGTTCAAAACCGAGTACCTAAGCATCTCAAATTCTAGCTGTAAAAACCAAAACAAAAAACCGTACGCTGATAAACTTCAGGGAATTGCTATCTATGCAGCTGCAGTTCTATAATGTTTACATTGCTTTAAACAGGTCTGAAACTTTCTCCGGGATGTTTGCTTGGCACAGGACTCGGAGGGAGCAGGTTATGCTGGAAAACCACCTTCCACCAGCTGAAAAACTACAAAGGCTAGTAACTCTGGGTGACCTCAAAGCATGCCACTCGGCTTTCCTGATTCCAACTCTGTCAGACGATCTTACACTCCCAGCTCTCAAACCAAGAGGCCATGAGCCAAACTCAGCTCTCCTCCAAACTCAAGCCTTCATAAATCTTGATTCAGGCGCTAACGCGTCCTGGAGCACGGAGACCGCGTTCCATTCGCTCTCATAAACCTTACAGTGCTGGTGTGCGGTAGGGAATCTAACAATCCTTTACATTTTTTAATTGAGAAAACTAGTTTTCAGGTATCTCCCAAATAAAAGGAGAATGATTACCCGTGTGCTGACGGACAGGGGAGAAGATGCAAGCACTGCGTGATGCCTGTATTATAAGAAACTCTTACCCAAAGTGACTACACTGGCCTGAACTCGGGCCAGATCTCGGCTTTGAGGGGGACTAGTCCAGACCCACGCCCTGCGCGGGCATCCGGAGTGACCACCGACAAATGGCATCGGAGGCCGAGGCTGCCTCTATTGCATGATAATTGGTATTTGAAAATCAACCCAGGGTCGGCCCCGGTCCGGGCGGCGGCGGCGGCGGCTAAGGGACCTGGCAGGCTCCGCAGTCCCGGAGACGGCGAGCGCCTCCCGCCGCCGCGGCCAGCAGAGGGACCGGGCCGGGGGTGGGGACCGGGACGCGCTCCTAGCCTTCCACGACGACGATGAGCGCTTACCTCTTGTCAGAAGGACCGGGTCGGGGACGCGGGGCGGCGGGATGCGTTCATGCCGGCGGCTCCGCAGGTAAAGAGCCGTGCCACAGGCTCGGCTGCCGCCGCTGGACCGCCGGTTCCGGGGACGGGGGAAGGGGCGGGAGGGCGGAGGGGCGCGGCGAGGGCTCGAGTGGTTGTTACGGGTGACGGGGAGGGAGGGGCGAGCCCCGAGGGACGCGCGTGCGCACACCGGGCCGAGGGGGGGCGGGGGAAGGGGGCGGGAGGCGGTTGCTAGGGAGGGGGAGGGGCGACTGCGCGGCTTGAGGCCGTATTGCGCCGGCGCGAGTTACGGATCTGCGCGTGCGTAGGAGGAGCTCAGGAAGTAGTTCGCGCTTTCGGGAAGCCAGCCCATGAGGCTCCTTCCCTGTGCGTCACGGGGAAGGGTGGGGCGAAAGCGGTGGGCGGGGCTTCGCAATTAGCCGCCCGGGACCAGAGGAAAAATTCGAATGCGAACCTCGGCTGGGGTCCTTCTGGGGAGAGGAGACCCGGACCTTGGCAGGACGTCCGCTAAGCCGGCCCTCCGGCTTGGACACTGCGCGCTTGCGCTGTCTGGATCTTCCCCCGTGTGCTTCATCTTTTTCTTGACCGCTCAGAAGCATCCTGCACCCCTATAGTGGCCTGACTACGTTCTGGCCTAGTGATGGATTAAACAGAGTGGGGAGGAGCTGGTGGGACCCAAGCCGCCCTTGTCATCACATCCTGATGGCTGGGGAATGTCAGGCTGTGGGGTGGAGCTAAAGCGAGGGGCCTCAGTGGGCTGCTAGATATGCCTTGCATTTCAACAGCTCCAACTTTAAAACTTAAGTGCGACGGGTCCTGAAGAAGGGCGGTGACTACAAGCGGATGCCTGGCGCATCCACCCACACAGCAAAGCTGGTTTTAGACACAACACAATTTCTCCATCAATGTCACTGTTGTTCCGTTCATATTAGTCACCCAGGAGGGCTGGCTGTACTTTGAAGGCTGCCTTTGCGCAGAAGCGGTTGGTAGTTTCCTTCAGGGCCTTGTTTACCCATCACACAAGCATGTCGTTCACTGCTGCATCACACCTCATTTTCCAACCCAAACCATTTCCAGCTCTGCTACCCACGTTACTCAGGCTGGATGATGACTTGTATCCACTCGTAAGGATCACATTCACCTCTAAAAGATGCTTTGGGGGCCGGGCGGTGGTGGCGTACGCCTTAATCCCAGCACTCGGGAGGCAGAGGCAGGAGGATCACTGCGAGTTCGCGAGTTCGCGAGTTCACGGCCAGCCTGGTCTACAAAGTGAGTTCAGGACAGCCAAGGCTATACACAGAGAACCCCTGTCTTGAAAAACAAAGAAACAAAAAGATGCTTTGGAAGAGACAGTTTGGTAAGACGAGCCCATGGTAGGAGCGAATGGCAGTGTCTATTGAATTGTCCAGAGCTTACCGTTCTAAGCTACAGATGCAAGCACAAATTTACAGGAAATAGAGACTAGAGGACACAGGCCTCAGGGGTACAAACGAAACATATTCTTTATCAAATAATTTCTAAAGAAAGATGAAGGGAAGTCTAATTGTTAGATTAAGCGGAATTGGGGGATTTACTTAGCCAGATAATTGTGCTCCTCACTACACTCATCGCTCTTTCAGGATTTGAGTCCAGTACCTACATATGACAGCTCACCACCGGCTGTAACTCCACCCCCAAGAGTTCTGATGCCCTGTTCTGCACTCCTCCGCCACTGCATGCTGGTGGTGCACAAGCACACACACAGGCAAAAACATCCATGTACATAAAAAGAAGAAACGGAAAAAAATAATTTCAGAAAGCTTTAAGAGAAATATGTCTTCAGGGGTACACGCAGAAACATTTCTTTGATCTGAAATTATGTAATATCTAATAGTATCTGCAAAATAACCCAGAAGGAGAAAAGGAAGAATAAGAATATGAGTAAATAAGATTCTTTGGTCCTTGATGTCATGGTGGTGTAGACTTTTAATCCTAATATCAGGCAGAAGCAAGTGGACCTATGCGAATTAGAGGCTTCTTTTTGGGGTTGGTTCTTTGTTTTGTTTTTTGTTTTTTGTTTTTGGTTTTTTGTTGTTGTTGTTGGTTGATTGGTTTGGTTTTTTTTATTTTTTGAGACAGGGTTTCTCTGTGTTATCTTGGCTGTCCTAGACTCACTTTGTAGACTAGGCTTGGCCTCCAACTCTCAGAAATGTGCCTGCCTCTGCTTCCTGGAGTGCTGGGATTAAAGGAGCGCGCCACCAAGCCCCTGTTGCCCAGCCTGGTCTTTTTAGCAAGTTCCAGGCTAGCCAAGGCTACTTAGTGAGACCCTGCCTCAAAAACAAAACACCAAGCTAGGTAGTGGTGGCTCACGCCTTTAATCCCAGCACTTGGGAGGCAGAGGCAGGTGGATCACTGTGAGTTCGAGGCCAGCCGGCTCTACAAAGCGAGTCCAAGACAGCCAAGGCTACACAGAGAAACTCTGTCTTGAAAAACAAAAAAACAAACCAAACAAACAAAGAAAACACCAAAGTAGAAAACCAAAAAACAGCCTGGCAGTGGTGGCACAAGCTTTTAACCCCAGCACTCAGAGGCAAAGGCAGGGGAATCTCTGTGAGTTTGAGACCAGCCTGGTCTACAGAGTGAGCTCCAGGACAGCCAGGGCTACACAAACCCTGTCTCAAGGACGAAACAAAACAAAACTGCTAAGCCATCTCATCTCATCAGACCCTTACTACAGGAACAATTTTAAATGAAAACATTTCTTTAGATTATAACAATGTCTATTTAAGAGAGGGTGAAAAAAAAAAGGAGAGGGTGTGGTTTGTTTTTTGTTTGTTTGTGGTGCTAATGTTCAACCCAATTTCACATAGGCCAAGCAGGTATTTTGCCGCTCAGCTTACGTACTCAGCCCATTTGATTATTTTGAAATTCATGTAATTGATCAGGTGCCAAAAATCTATAAGGACCTCTGCATAGCTATGGTTACTGAACGGCCCTGGGGCATGTCCTCTTGCTCCCTGTTCACTGTGAGAGGAATGAGGGAAGCATACTAGGACCCAGTATGGCTGCCTCTGATCAAAAGTCCACAGCAAAAGTGTTGTGATCATAGACACTGTTGTCTCAACTTCTATGAATGAGGCCCAGAGTTGGCAAGGCATCTGTGTCCGTGACCAGCCAACTGTCAACAACTTCAGACAACGACCTGAGTAACCTGCAGATGAACCTAAGAAAAGGCAATAAATCCTCCTGGGCACCTGTAGCCAGGCACACTGCACAGACACCTGGCTGAGAGGGAGGTTTCCAGGGTTGAGGATCTCCACGCAAACACTCAGGGCGTATCTTGTGATTTGTGTGTGATAGCAGTGGGCCGAGTTTGTGATGTAATGGTTAAGCCATGGACACAGTGAGGTCCCGAGTCGTGCTTAGTAAAAATGAAAGCAGTTGTTGGGTAAGTGAACTGCTTACATGGGAGAACAGTGTGATGTCCTGGGTGTCGGGGTGGAGAGAATTATTTGCTAAAATGAGAATCTATGAATTCCACATGCATGTTGCGAGGCCAATGCTGACTCTCATCATATTTAATAGCAAGAATTCCCACGATAAAATAGGAAGTCTTAGTTCGCAGTCCTGAGAACTAATCCATGTGGATGCAAGTGTCTAATTGGAAAAACATCAGGGATATCTGTCCCCGCTGTCTTGCTGTTTGCTGTTACTACAAGACACCTTCCACCTCCAACTAGTCAGCAGGAGGATGAAGTGACCATTAAACATCCTCCTGAAACATGCTTCCTTGGAGGACGGGTGAGGGGGCGCTTCCCTTGTACCCACTGGCCAGAGTGTATTCATATGGGCACACTTAACAGACAGGAAGGCTGGTCATGTCACCTACGTTCCAAGTGCTCCATAGCCAGGTAAAAATGAATAGTTCTGTTAGCTAGAAAGAGCAGAGGTTGGGTGCTCAGGGCAACTAACAAGTCTCTCATTAATGATGAAAGCAAGCTAGTCTGGTTCAGTTGAAATGTGTGCTTGAAAACGTTCAATATAAAAGGAAAGGAGGTATGGGGTGCCCCTCCGTTGGTAGAGTATCTGCCTGTTCCCAGATCCCATCCTGGGCGTCGCATTAGCAGGACGTGGGAGTGGAGGCAGGAGGGTCACAGTTCCACAGTTATCCTTAGCTAGGTAGCAAGTTCAAGGCCAGCTTGGGCTACTTAAGACATTTTCAGAAAGAGAGAGAGAGAGAGAGAGAGAGAGAGAGAGAGAGAGAGAGAGAGAGATTTCATAAGAGAAATGGACCCTGAACATATGCTTGGGGAGTTGAGGAAAGCCTCACAGGGGAAACATGATGAAATAGGGATGACCCAAAGACAAGATGGATTTAGTGTCCCTAAGAGCATGCAGGGACACACATGAGCACACAGAGGCAAAGAGAAGGCCAAGAGCTGAATTTCAAAGAACTCAGGCTCACGACTTTAACCCAGGATTTGAGAGGCCAAGGCAGAAGGATCTCTGTGAGTTTGAGGCCGATCGCTAAGACTGCATAGAAAGACCTTTAATCCCAGCACTTGGGAGGCAAAGCCAGGCAGATTGCTGTGAGTTCTAGGCCAGCCTAGTCTACAAAGTGAGTCCAGGACAGTCAAAGCTACACAGAGAAACCCTGTCTTGGAAGAGAGAGAGAGAGAGAGAGAGAGAGAGAGAGAGAGAGAGAGAGAGCATCTCAAAAACAAAGAAACAACAACAAAAAATGAGTTCAATCAGGGGGCCTGGAGAGATGCTCAGTGGTTTAGAATACCCCTTGCTCATGCAGAAGATAAGAACGGGTCTCAGAACCCGCAGTCCAGCTTGTTGCGAATCTAATGCCTCTGGCCCCACAGGCACTTGCACTTCACACGCCCACACCCCCACACAGGTACACATAATTAAAAGATAAAATAAACCTTTAGAGAAAGAGTTGCATCATGGGTAAGAACTGGAGAAAAGATGGTTAAGCAGCTGGAGAAGCGAAGTAAAAACTGGGAAAAGTGGCAATGTCTCCTGGTCACAAAGGAGGAGCTGAAAGTCATGCGTCGTCAAAGAGCCAGGGCCCAAGATACTGATCAGAAGAGGAGAGAGTTCTTGGGCTTTGGCCATCACAGGAGCCTGTATCCTTACTAGTCAGGGATTCATCCGGACTCAGAGGCGGGAGACAGACCTCAGTGGGTTGAGGAGGGAACGGGGATTGGGATGTGATGCAAAGACTCAAGTCATGTGATGAAACTTCATCTTACAAAAACAAAACCAGAAAAGAGCCACTCAAACTATTTACAGGTTGCCAGGGTTGCTCAAGTGACACTTCTCCTTTCTTTAGATTCCCTGAGCGAATAGTGTCACCCATGGGCTGACAAAGGGTGGTGTCAGTGCTCCATGGGTTCTTCTGTGCAAGTGCAAGGAAGGCAGCTGCTGCTCTCCTCCTGTCTGTACACGACTCCTCGCTTTCTTTCACCAGAGTCTGATCATCATGGGAGGATTGCTAAACACCTCAGACGTCCTGATGGATGCACCTCAGATGCCCATGGGACAAGAGCTGAGGAGAGCTAAGTCCCAGCATCCATAGCAAGACACTTGCTCCTTTGAGCTGCCAAGTTGAGACAAGCCCCTCCCCATTAGAAGCCTAGGCATGAGGCTCCTCTGGCCGCTAGCCTGTATGCAGGAGAACAGCCATGTGTGCCTTCATGAGCCTCGACATCTCAGAACTGTGGCAAGTGACCCGCAGTTCTTACCAGAGGTAAGGATGCCACTGCTGGTTCCTAGGCCACATGTTTTCTATGTCCCTCATTTGGAATTCGCTCAATGAAAGCTTGAGGGGTTGGTAGCCCAAGAGCACCTGAGGTAGTGATCAGTGGAGCGTTACAGGGTCAGCCTCCAGAGCCCCCCCGCCCCCACCCTTCTCAGTCCAGAGGAAGAGATAAGCTCGAGCTCCATGGTGGGATGCTAAGAGTCAAGGTCACCCAGTGATCCAGGCTTCTCAAAGAGTCCAGAGTAATTATTTCTCACTCTGGTGTCCTTACACATGGGACAACATTTCTGTTGGCATCCGTGCTGACCATGGACCCTCTCCTGGAAGAGTCCCTGTTCCCACCTGGTAGCAAAGGAGTTAAAGGCAGCCTTGCAAGGTCTCCTGACATGGACCGTCTGGCAAAGTTTCCAGCCTGGAAAAATACTGTGAATGTAGGTTACCCTACAGGCACAGTTTCCTAACGGAGCCCTGGCAGCCAGCCAGCGGCCTTGAGCTAAGGCATTGCATCATCCCCACGCTGCAGAAACCTCAGGCCAAGAAGCCAGATCTGCAAAAGGGATCCATCATCATCCAGCTTCGCACATTTTAAAATATTTCATTTCAGCCTAAAGAGGCAAAGCCGTAGTATCGAGTTTTCTCCATCTGAGCCTTACATTCCCAAAGCACTGCAAGCAGGAGTCTTTTTCAAAAGTACAAATGAGCTCACTCTTGCTCAAAGCGATGCTGACAAGGCAAAGCAGTTCACACTTCAAAGCTGCCCTCAGCGGCCCACTATGAATTCTGTCCCCGGCTGTCCTTTGTTCAGAATAACTTCATTTTCATCTCCACTCATCTGTTCCTTTATTTGGTCCTTTGTTAGTTCAACAAACCTATATTCCGCAGCTTAGCTCATTCAGACAGCAGGGTGGGCAGTGGAGTAGAGAAAGACGTGTCGGATGCTTAGCCAGACACAATGGTGTACCCTGTGCCCCGGAGCCAGTGATGGAAAGATCATGTAAGACAAGCCTGTTCTACATAGAAAATTCTAGGCCAGCAAGATCTAAAACCTGCCTTAAAATAAATAAAGAAAGAAAGAGAGGAAAGAAAAAAGAAGAAAAAGAAGAAGAGTAAAAAGAAGAGAGAAATGGAAGCTGGAGAGATGGCTCCAAGTCAAGAACACTTATTGCTCTTCTGGAGTTTGGCTCCTAGCACCCATGTCTGGCAGCCTGCAACTGCCTGTAACTCAAGTTCCAGAGGATCTGACACCCTCTACTGGACCCCATGGGCACCCACCCATGCCTATGTTACATACACTCACACAGACACAAAATACACACACATAAAAATGAATTAAACGAGATCCAGGCGGTGAAGGCATGCACTTTTAATCCCAGCATGCAGGTGGAGCTCTGTAAGTGTGAGGCCAGCCTGGTCTATAGAGAAAGTTCTGGGATAGCCAGAGCTACACAGGGAACCCCTGTCTTGAAAAAGAAGAGGAAGGAGGAGGAAGAGGAGGAGGAGGAAGAGGAGGAGGAGGAAGGGGGAAGGGGAAAGGGGAGGGGGAGGGGGATGGAGGGGGGAGAGGAAGGAGGAGGAGAAGAAGAAGAAGAAGAAAAAGAAGAAGAAGAAGAAGAAGAAGAAGAAGAAGAAGAAGAAGAAGAAGAAGAAGAAAAAGAAGATTAAAGCAGGTTTTGAGGGCTCATCATTGGCTTCCAGCACCTTGCCCTGAATAAGGTCATTAGTTTGATCCTCAGCAACAAAAAAATAAAATAAACCAGGTGTGGTGGTGCACGCCTTTAATCCCAGCACTCAGGAGGCAGAGGCAGGCAGATCGCTGTGAGTTTGAGGCTAGCCTGGTCTACAAAGTGAGTCTAGGACAGTCAAGGCTAACACAGAGAAACCCTGTATCGAAACCCCACCAATAAATAAATAAATAAATAAATAAATTAATTAATTAATTAAAACCAGCTTTTCCTTCAAGGTATTCAGCCTTTGCCCTAGGACAGACACTCAGTTGAACCTTAACCTCACTATTTCTACAACAGCCTTTGGCTACTCCCCCTCCCCAGGCCCCTCCTGGTGCACCACCCCATAGGCCCACAGCCCTGCACTTCCACCAAAGAACTGAGTCTGCCCCTTCCCAGAAATTGCAAGTTGCCAGTGGCCGGAGACAGAGCAGCACAAGCCACACGGTTTCAGTTCGGGTCTTTGGGGGCTCACAGCCACCTCCTGTGCTCTGTCTGCCAGGTCAGTTCTGTGCACACACTGTGGCCTGCAGAGGATAGTGGCATCCATTCCTCCCACACCAACCTCCATGGGGCCTTGGTGGCGCCTGTGAAGCCCGTGGCAGCTTTTAGAGGACTTTTTTTTCCTCCAGCGGAAAAGAAGAAGAAAAACCCTTTTAATTACGTGTTGATGTAATTTGGTGTCAGAACTGTATCTCACTGTGCTTGTAGGGCTGGTGAGAGGGAAGCGACAGGTAAAGCTCTCACACAGCCCGAGGACCTGAGTTTGGTTCCTGGAATCCATGTAAAAGTTGGAGAAAAACAACCCCACAACAGTGACCTTTGACCTCCTCCATATGTGTACCACAGCATCTGCACACCGTCACACAATAATAGCAGCCAATTAATTTTAAAAGGATGGGGGGAAATGGGGACAGAGAGATGGCTCAGGTGGTCAAGGAGTTTGCCAAGAAGCCTGACGTTGTGAGCTCAGTTCACGGAGGAAGCGCCTCCTGTGTGGTGGGACAAAAGAACCAAGTCCCATGAGCTGCATTTTCTCCTTTTATATGTTTGCAATGACTTTAACGCTGTTTATACATTAGGTATTTACTTGTGTGTGTGTGTGTGTGTGCGCGCGCATGCACAGATGTCATGGTAAGCTTTCAGAGGTCAGAAGACAACTCACAGGAGCCAGTCTGTGCCTTCTACTACGTGGGTCCTCAGGGCTGAGCTCCCGTCCTCAGGCCTGGAAACAGGAGCCTTTACCCACTGGGCAATCTCAGCTAGAAAAAAGAAATTGTTTTTGGTTTTTTTGAGACAGGGTTTCTCTGTGTAGCCCTGGTGGTCCTGGAGCTCACTCTGTAGACCAGTCTGGACTTCAAATTCACAGAGATTCTGCCTGCCTCTGCCTCTGGAGTCCTGGGATTAAAGGCCTGCCCAGCTCTCATTTAATTTTTTAAAGATTTAATTTCTTTAAAAATTTTAAAGGAAGGAAAGTGTTTGTATAAAAAAAAAAACAAACCCATAAACCCCACTTTGTAAATACTTCCCGCAGCCACGCATCCTACAGCTCTGCCTCCAGAATGTTCTGTTCGAAGCGGTTATTATTATCACCCTGCCTACTGTTCTAGCTGGTTACTAACAACACCCTCCACTTTTAAATAAACCCTGTCTCCATCTTAAATTTCTCCCAAACAGAACACACTATGAAAAATGTTCCAGAGAGCAGAAATGGAATGAGGCAAAAAGACCAACACCTGTCTATGTGGCTCTCAATATAGATAGCTTGGGAAAAAAATACTGGGGTCCTGCTTGGTAAACCACTTTCTACTAATTATGAGCTATCTGGACTCTAGTGTCATCTGGGGTTCACAAAGAGATTGCTCTCTTGCCTGGCTGGGCACTGAGTCAAGCTCCCATCTTCTCCAAGGTCAGAAAGCTTGCTCCACTTTAAAATACCTCTTCATGGTCTGAGAGGCTCCGGTCTGGCCCTAGGCTGCCACTGACCTGTGACCTCCAGTTTCCTGCAGGGCATTCATTAGTGGGGCGCTCCACTGTATTCCAGAAATGTGTAACCACACTGACGTAAAACCCCTGAGCCTTCCTGACCTTCCTCCATGGCCCCGGGATGCAGAGGACTGCTTTGAACTTCACGCAGCAGGCAGCAGGCTGTCACACAGCCTTGGGAAAACGCTGTAGTGGGTGAGCAGGTACCCTCCCGCTGCCTGACACAGAACCACAAGTCTGATGGTTTTTAGAGGAACAAAAATACAGTCTCTCCAAGGTGGGGCCAGTTTCTAGAGTAACCCTGACTAATTGGAGGAAGGGGCTCACATTTCCAGGCTGCCTTTAAACTTTCTGTGTAGTTAGATGCCCTTGAACTTGTGGTTTTCCTGCCTCTCTCTCCCTAAGGTACTAAGGGTGTGCACCACCACGGACCCCAGGACCCTACAGGAGTTAAGGAAGCACCCTCCCAGCTGAGTTACATCCACTAGGGAGATGGGAGATAGGGGGTGCTGATAGGGGAAGGATCAGAAGTTCAAGGTCATCCTGTCTCAGAAGCAACAGCCAACCCAAACCATCCACAGTGGAAGCATCGTGGCAGGGGCACAGATCCTGCAAGGCATTTACTCGCACATAGCTCCCTTCAAGGCTACAGTTTTGGTCAGGTTTTCGCCCTCCTCTACATCTGGGTGACACCAGCAGAGACCAGACTCTAAAGTAACCCCACCAGGGAGTAACTCACTCTGAAGAGAGGGAGCGTGTGACTCAGGGATTCAGGGGTTCTGGAAGACACAGGGTGGAGGTGGCGGGGGCACACCATAAGGAAAGTCCCATTGTGACACAACGGACACTGTCCTGCCCACTTTGATTCCTGGACTCCCACAGCCAGGCTGTGCCGACAACAGAAGGCCCAGAGGAACAAAGGAAGTCCTTGGTGCCAATGCTGTTCCCACCATGCCCAAGGCCCAAGGCCCTCCTTCACGGGACATGTGAACCATCAGAGCCATTAACATGGAACCCACTCAGAGTCCCAGGTTTTCTGTTCTTTGCAGCGAGAAGTGACATGTGTACAGGCTTGTTGTAGAACCAAGCTAAAAGCAGGCATGCACCAAGGAGAGAATACAAGCCACCCACACCCTCCCCGTGCAGTTATACTTGCTTGCTTCTTCATCTTTTTTAAACAAGGCAAGTATAGAGGCACAGAATGGGATTCTTAGGTTTAAAAGCAACGCACCTACCTTTGCTAGAAAAAAAAAAAAACAAAGCCACAACTAGTATAGTGCTTGATTGCACATGATAAGTAGCTTGCATGAGCCATTGCAGTGACAGAGTCTTTGCAGTTTGCCATTGCTTCTGGGAAGCCTGCCCAGTCTGCCTGTTTTCTAAGGATATTGGCTATCGAGTGCCTTAACCTATTAAGCCACAAACAAGTGAACTGTGGTATTCTCCAGGCTGGCTGGATGCCGGGGCTCTGAGAGCGGGCAAACAGCTTCCAAACCTTTCTGCAGGCAGATTCAGCCGACGCAGAGGGGCGTGTCAGGGAGAGAACAGGCTCTGCGCACCAGGGATCTGGGTCTGAATCCCGGGACCACACAATGTCCTGGGTTTACTTCCGTCCCTGTAACATGGTCTACGACAGCCATGGAAGGGAAGGGTTGGGGACGATGCATACCATGTGACCTCAACAGACGGTGGCCATCATCCAAAAGTCTTTGCCAACTTTCTCATTGCTTCTTGGACTCTCCCTTCACTCCCAGAAGTCTGTCCGCCCTGCCTTCTGACACCGGGGCGGTGGGGATGGACGCTGCAGACAACAGAGTTCACTCCAGCTAGCTCAGGCGAGGGTTTGATGATGGAGTGCAGAGCTCACGGAATCGCAGGAAGAAGGCTGGAGGTACAGGCCCTGGGTGGTGCCAGGGACAACCACTGGCCCGGTCATACTGGGGAACTTGGCTCACTCGGGAAGCTGCCAAGCTCTGCCTCAGCACCTCGTTAGGACCCAGCTCCCTGCACCACAGTCTGTGCCAGCCCAACTGATACCTCGTCCCTGCCTCCTCCTGACAGGAGCCTGCTGCAGGAACAGGTGATCAGGTGACTTACTTGACACATTGGAAGGTTCAGACTTTCATACTACAAGGTAATACTTATAACAAGAATTTGCTGAGAAGGTCCAAGAACTGGGGCCGAGTTCAGTGGTAGAGTGTCTGCCCAGTGTGTAGGAGGCCCTGAGGTTTTATCCTCAACAATTAAAATAAAATAATAAAATAGGATGAGCTGGGGGCGTGGCTCAGTTGGTAAAGTGCATGCCTAGCACACATGAAGCCACAGGCCCACCCTCAACCCCACAGAGACCCACTGTGCACACCTGTGATCCCAGCGCAGCTGCAAAAGGCAGAAGAGTCAGAAAGAAGAGCAGGGTCATCCTTCTCTCCACATCCAGTTCTAGGGTAGCTGAAGGTTCATGAGACCCTGCATCAAAAATAAACAGAATACCTGGACATGGCGACATACACCTTTATTTAATCCCAGCACTCAGGGCCAGAGGCATTGAAGAGTCCCCACCCCGTGGTCCTTTTCTCCTTCGAAATTTACTTTTCAAGATTTTTTTTTTTTAAAGAAGTCTCTGATTACTGACCATCTGTGCAGGAAAATAAGAGTCAGTACAGGCTAATCAGGAGGGACGGTTAGGCCAAGGTCGGATTCTTCACGTTTCAGACTGCTGCCTTGCCTTGGCGTGGGATCCCAACATGTCTGCAAAGCCTTCCTCTGATCATCACAGCCTTTGCAGGGGTGGGTGGCACCTGTAGGTGTAAGCCTGCCGGTTTATGTAACCCAGGGAGGACGTGCATTGCCAAAACATGTGCTGTTGGAACGTAAGGGTGCGTTTGGGTGAAGGCGCCATTAGTTGCCGCAATTATGCTATGGGTGGCACTTTCCTGTTCACTCGGCTTTTCATTGTGTCATCACATACATACTTTAAAAACATCCTAGGAGTGGATAAAAGAAACGTTGAGCCAAGCATGGTGGCGCACGCCTTTAATCCCAGTGCTTGGGAGGCAGAGGCAGGCAGGTCACTGTGAGTTTGAGGCCAGCCTGGTCTACAAAGTGAGTCCAGGACAGCCAAGGCTACACAGAGAAACCCTGTCTCGAAAAACCAAAAAAAAAAGAAATGTTGATTATTGCTCTGTGTGTGTGTGTGTGTGTGTGTGTGTGTGTGTGTGTGTATTGGTGTTGGTGTCAGAGGTCAGAGGACAAGTGGAAGGACTCAGTTCTCTCCTTTCACCATGTAGGTCCTGCATATTAAACTTAGGTAATCGGGCTTGGTGGCAAAATCCGAGCCATCTTGCTGGCCCAAGTGCTTGCTTTCTCAGCCACACTAGCTTTGTCTCTGCAGCAACTCCCACTTCCTAGGGACTGTCCTCTGGGCGGATTTTCTTGTGCATTACTGAGGGTTTGAGGCTCATCCTTCTGACTCCCAAGAGCAGCGGGTATTCTTCCCAAGCGTTCAGCCTAAAGACAGGCGGCCTCTGGCTTCTCCTGCCTGCCTCAGTGCAGACAGAGGTATGTTCTGTTTGATAAGCTAGCACTGGGGACCCTGCTTGGGAAGTGGGCAAATCCAGGCCTGCCTTCATCTCGTTGGCAGCAGTGGGAAGGTTCTTGGAAGGCTTAGTTATTTCTACCCTATCTGAAGTCCCCTGGGGTTAACATGCCGGTCAAAGCCTGCACTCCCTGCATAATAAGACAGGCACTGTGGAGCGGGGTGTGTGACAGAAACCCAATATAGATGGCAGCTTTAGGTGGCCAGCCTGTAGGCGTGCCTGCATGCACATTAGCGCAATTTACAGGAAGGAGGCATAATTATAACCTTGACTTAGGAAGTGTGTCTTATCTCAGACCCCGTAGGGGCCAGAGCACTCCCCGGGTTGAGTGGCATTCCTGGACCCAGAGCTGGAAATGGTCTGAGCTTTTGTAGCCTTTGTACGTGGTGGCACCCGGGAGTAAATTACATAACAGAAAATGTCCATTCTACTGGGAGTGTGGGAGGCTCAGGGGACAGTCCCATGCTGGGTGGAGATCAGAAACCTCATTAATGAGTCACATGCCCTCCTTCACCACACCCCCTGTAATTAGGGTGACATACTGTCCTGTTGGCATGGGACAGCCTTGCTGCATGCCTGTTGACTGAACGTACTTATTCACGACACCCCCTTCCCCGTTCTGAGGGAGCTGGTTGCCTGTGCACTTGAAGCTGACTGACTTAGATCTTCATGGAGGAGGAGACAGAGAAGCCAGCCGTGGAGCACCATGCTGGGAGAGCATTAGGGCAAAGAAGGGGACATGGGAGGGGGGCAGGAACGGAGCAGCTGTTTGCTCTACTCACTCTTCATGGCTCTGGGTGCCTCATGCCTCCAGTCACACAGGCATCAGTGTGGCCATCATGATCCAGGACTGGAAAAATAGGTTATTCCTGCCATCCAGTTGTCCCAATGACTTGAAGTTTTTCCTTCGACCACCAAGCCTTTGGTTTCTGGTTCTAGGCTGAAAGGAACTTTCTAGTCAGCTTTGTGCAGGGGTGGGCCAACATCAGAGCAGCCTTGTCTGTATGGTCTTACCATGCTGTGTTCTCTTGAGTGGCATTGTGAAAAGCCAAACTGGCCTACACAGCCTGTCATCTCCAGGGTGAGAACAGTCTGAAGGAGGGCCCAGAGAGCTACAGGAGGCGCTTGTCCCAGCCCTGGGATGCAAGTACCTGACAGAATGACTTAGGGGAGGGGGGTTTTGGAGGGTTTGATGTGCTCCCTCGGCTCTGGGTACTTGGCAGAACATTGTGGCAGTGTCCACCAGAGGACCTGCCATGGTAGGCAGGAAGCAGGTCCTCTTATGAACAGGAAACAGAGGTACCATTGGGGTGGACAGGAAACAGAGGTATCATTGGGGTGGACAGGAAACAGAGGTACCATTGGGGTGGACGGGAAACAGAGGTACCATTGGGGTGGACTGGAAACAGAAGTACCACTGGGGTGGATGGGAAACAGAAGTACCATTGGGGTGGACAGGAAACAAGAGGTACCACTGGGGTGGACAGGAAACGGAGGTGCCATGGTGAACAGAAAACAGAGATACTATGGTGAACAGGAAGCAGGTGCCATGGTGGGCAGGAAGCAGGTGCCATGGTGGGCAGGAAGCAGAGATATGTGAATATACTCACTTGGGTATTAGTTACTGTCTGGTTGCTGTGACAGCCTCACACCCTGGGTGGAGAAGTCATGGCAGCAGGTGCTTAAGGCAGCAGGTCACATTGTATCCACAGTCCCGAAGCAGAGGGAGATGAGCTGGATGTTCAGTTTACTTTCTCCTTTTAATTCAGTCAGACAGTAGCCTGTGGGATGGTGCCAGAGGGGTCCTCCCACCTCAGCAGCCCAGAGGCCTGTCTCTGAGGTGATCGCAGATGCTGATGTTCTTAATTAACAATCTACACTGACCACCAGAGCTGGCTTTCTCTCTCCCCCTTACTCCAGTCTGCTGCTAGGTCAGGGGTTCTCAACCTGTGGGTCTGGACCAAGTTTATGGTTGGGGGTCACCATAGCATAAGGAACTGTATTAGAGGGTCACAGCATTATAAAGGTTGAGAATTTCTGCTCCAGCCCATGACTCAGGGTGAGTCTTTCTTCCTCAGATAATTCTGTGGAAATCTCTTCCAGTGACAGCTCTGAGGTGTGCTTCCACCTTCTAGGGGACTCTAAATCCGGTCATCTTGGCAGTGGAGGTTAGCTGTAACAACCAGGCCCTAGCCCTGAGCTGAAGAGCAAGCAAAGACTTTCACATTCCCCGATCTACTCAGTGCTTTCTGGAGGCGATAGATACTCGGGGTCACCAAGAGGCCAGCTTTCCTGAGCAACTCACTGGTGACAGACTCACTCCACAGGGAAAGTGCTTGTCTCAGGTTTGTGCCGTGAGCTTCTGGAGAATTCATCAGCTCGGCTGAGAGCGACGACTCTCATCAGTCACCCAGGCCGCGGTGTGGACAGTGAGTTAGCTCCAGGTTGGCCTTGGGTCCATTGAGAGCCTGATAAGCAGAGAAGCACCGTGCAAAACCACAAACCCGTCAGTGTCTGACGGAGTTGTCAGCTGGGACTCTGCAAGTCTTCCCAGTGTCCCCACACGTAGATGACTTGGAGATTCTTAACCCTGGAAAGTGGGGAAAGACAGAAACCACTGGGTGGATATCCTTAAAAGACACCACAAAGGAACAGCTGGATGTGGTGGCAGTGGTGGCGCATGCTTATTATCTCAGCACTTAGGGAGGCAGAGGCAGGCGGATCTCTGTGAGTTCGAGGCCAGCCTGGTTTACAGAGTGAGTCCAGGACAGCCAGGGCTACACAGAGAAACCCTGTCTTAGAGAGAGTGGGGGAGAGAAGAATAGGAGGAGGAGAGGAGAAGAGAGAAGAGAATTGAAGAGGAGGAAGAGGAAGAGAGAAGAGGGGAGGGGAAGGGAAGAAGGGGAGAGGAGGGGAGGGGAGAGGAGGGGAGGGGAGAAAAGGAGAGGAGACCTGAGAGGGATGCTTCGGATCTAATTTTGTAAAGATGGCGTGTGAGAGTAGAGGGTGGTGGTGCATACCTGTAGTCCCAGCACTCAGGAGGCTGAGGCAAGGGGATGGCTGTGAGTTCCAGGCCAGCCTCAGCTACATAGATACTGCCTCAGAGAAAAAATAGGGTTTGGGCTGGGGTGGAGGGTTGGTTTGGTCAGTACAAATCTTGCCTGCGAGCGTGAGGGCCTGAGTTTGGATTCCCTGCACCTGTGTAAGAAGCCTGCCAGAGAGCTGCAGCTGTCGTCTGGGTGCTGGGGAGACAGGCAGGAGGATCCCTGAGGGGTGCTGACCAGCCTATCCAGCAGCAGCAGTGAGTTCCAAGTTCAGTAAGCAATCCTATCTCAAAAGAAAGCAAAATGGAGAGCTATTAAGGAAGACATCTGACACGCCAACCTGCGGCACATGAATAGGCACAGACACACAAAACAAGCCGTGCAGTAGGAATGTGGCCAGCTCTGTGGCTGAGCACTTACTTAGCATGGTCAAGGCCTGGGGCTACACACACACACATACACACACACACACAGGCACGCACGTGCATGCACACACAGACACACATGTACGCATGCACACACATATGCACTCCAAATGGAAAATATAAATAAACAAATATTTCCTCACTGAAGTGAGGGTGGGGCGCTACAGCATGGGCTTGGTCTTGGGTCAAGGCCTAGCAACCCAAAGTGGGGGAGAGGGAGGGCAAAGGGGGAGGAATAGCCTAGGATCACATGCTAAAGCTCACACATAGCCCACTCATCTGTAGCAGCCCATGAGGCTGGGTGGGAGACCCACTCCATACCCTGTAAGACAGCTCCTGGGAGGAAGCTGCAGGGACAGCCTGTGATGTTCCAAGGCTGTTGAAACAGAGGGGAAAGAAGAGGGAGGAAAAGGGAAGGGAAGAGAGAGGGAGGGGGAGGAGGGGAGAAGAAGGGGAGGGAGAGAGTGGAGAGAAGAGAGGGCAGGAGGGAGGGAGAAGGGAGAGGAGAGTAAAGAGAGACAGTACTTCAAATATTATATTGAAAAGTCCCAGGTTTGAGTTGGTCGCAGTGGCACACGCCTGTACTCCAGCACTCGGGAAGCAGAGGCAGGCAGAGCTCTGTGAGTTCAAAGCCAGTGGGTTTACAAAAAGCAAGACCAGGACAGAAAGAATACACAGAGAAAACCCTGTCCTTGAAAAGCCAGAAGAATCAAGGCCAGCCTGGTCTATAAAGTGAGTCCAGGACAGCTAAGGCTACATAGAGAGATCCTGTCTCAAAAAAAAAAAAAAAAAAAAACCAAAAGGAAAAAAAACCAAAAGGAAAGAAATGAAAGCCCCAGGTTTTTAGCAGGTGTTTCTGTCAGTTGTTAGACAGACAGGGCTCAATATAAAAAGGATGATTCAAACTGAGATCTCCGCCATCCTGCTCAGAACACCAGTCCCGGGCCTCTCCCACAGCTCCTTTTCTTTTGCATCATCCTGATCTAAGGGAGGTTAGTTCTTCCCTCTGAGGCCAAGGAGTACCTAGGGGCACCAAGGAGTACTGAGAGTCACTGAGGGTCACTGAGGAGTACTGAGGAGTACTGACGGGCACCGAGGAGTACTGAGGAGTACTGAGGGGCACTGAGGGGCACCGAGGAGTACTGAGGGGCACCGAGGAGTACTGAGGGGCACCAAGGAGTACTGAGGAGTACTGAGGGGCACTGAGGAGTACTGAGGGGCACTGAGGAGTACTGAGGAGCACTAAAGAGTACTGAGGAGCATTGAGGAGTACCATGGGTCACTGAGGAGCACTGAGGAGTACTGAGGGTCACTGAGGAGTACTGAGGGTCACTGAGGAGTACCGAGGGTCACTAAGGAGTACTGAGGGGCACTGAGACACACTGAGGAGCATTGAGGAGTACTGAGGGGCACTGAGGCGCACTGAGGATTACTGAGGGGCACTGAGGCACACTGAGGAGTACTGAGGAGTACCGAGGGTCATTGAGGAGTACTGAGGGGCACTGAGGAGTACTGAGGGTCACTGAGGAGTACCGAGGATCACTGAGGAGTACTGAGGGGCACTGAGGAGTACTGAGGGTTACTGAGGAGTACTGAGGGTTACTGAGGATTACTGAGGGGCACTGAGGATTACTGAGGGGCACTGAGGCACACTGAGGAGTACTGAGGAGCATTGAAGAGTACCAGGGAGCACTGAGGAGAACTGGAAAGTACTGAGGCCTGTGAGAGACGAGTTTGTGCTCCCACCAGAGGCAGGAAGAAACTGCATAGAGTAAAAAATAATGACTGTAGTATATTTAGCCATGAAAGCCTGGAGCTTGGAGGAGCTGACTCCTGCCTGGATTAGCTTGTCACACACACTCAGCCCATCAGCACCCAGGGAGTGTCAGGATGATGTGCCCTTTTGCTGATGTTTCTTCTGAACCTCACAATCTACTTACCAAGTGTGCATGCAAAGGCCATAGGTCAATTTTTGTGTCTTCCTTTATCACTGTGCACCTCACTGGCAAGACTGGCTGTCCAGCAGACCCCAGAATTTCTAGCACCGGGATGATTACAGTTCAGGCTGCTTTGGGTACCAGGGACCCAATATTCTGGAGATAGAGGCAGGAGGGTCAGAAGTTCAAGGTCATTATAAGCAACTTGGAGACCAGCCTGGGATGCATGAGACCCTGTCTCATATATATATATATATATATATATATATATATATATATATATATATATATATATATATATATATATATTATCTACCAGCCTTGCTAAATCCCACAGCACTTCACCCCAAAGGCAGAACAAGCGTTCCAGTGAGCTGAGCGCACGATGCTGGCCTTACAGACAAAGATGGGCAGCAGAACCAGACACCGATGGAGGCTGGGGTGCCACTCACGGTACAATGCTTGCTTAGCATGCACAAGGCCCTAGGTTCTGTCTCCAGGACCAGAGAGAAAAAGAAAGAAAAGATGCACGCGAAGGTGATAATTTCAAAATTGCTTTCTCAGGCTGGAAAGATGGCTCAGGGGTTAAGTGCACCTGCTGGTTTTGTAGGGGATCCAGGTTCCACTTGGGGGCTCAGTCATCCATAATTCCAGCGCCAGGGGACCTGACACTTTCTTCTGACTGTCACAGGGAACCGGGAACAATAGTGGTGCCCATACATATATGCAGGCAAAACTATTAATGTACAAAATAAAACAAGCAAATCTTCAAAGGTACTTCCCTTATAAAACAGAAACAAGGGTTGGAACAATATAAACACAGCTGGTGCCTAGCTAGGCTGCCTTTCTGTAAGGACTAGAGTGTGCCCGGATTGTAGCTGAAGGATATTCATTATCCTACTTCCTGGATGCTGAGAAACTTCCCTTATCTTGGTCACCTGAACCTTAGCTCTGACATGATGTGAGACATTAGCACCAGTGACTCCATTTTGAATTTGAATCTTGTCTTCTGGGGCTCAAACAGTGGTCTCCTGTAACTTTTAATGACCACCTACCAAGGGTGCTTCCTAACCCTTAAGCCCATGACTATGGGCACCAGGCAAAGGGAAGCTAAAGCTAGGTCTGTATATAGAATTCAGGATTTCCCGGAGCCTAAGCTGGCCTTGAACTTAATAGGTAGCTGAGGGTGACCTTAAACACCTGCCTCTACCTCCCAAGTGCTGGGATGACAGGCCTGTGGCACCATGTCTCATTTCCATGGTGAATGAGCTTTGTGCGGTCCAGGCTAGCTCTCTGCCACATGAGTTGCAGCCTTGGCCTACTGAGTTTTGACTTTATTGCCCTTAGACTTTACAAATGGAATCAATAATACCGTGCACAGTACGCTTCCTCCTCTGTGACTTATGTCCAATGGAGTGCACAGACCGACATGTGTTTCTACACATACATACCCAATGAACTGCTCTGTGTATCCATATAATGTGCAGGTCCCAGATGCTTTCCCCTAACCTATGGTCTTCCCCACATTGTCCTTCTTCTGACTTCTATCAGCATGGGTTACTTTAGTTTGATTCTGTGTCCTACTTAGGGTTTTACCCCTGGGATAAAGACCATGACCAAAAACAACCTGGGGAACAAAGAGTTCATGTGGCCTACAAGTCCCAGTCCCAGTGCATCACAGAAGGAGGGCAACAGTCATGATCCACTCCTGAGGGAGGCCAGCAGTCCCAGTGCATCACAGAAGGAGGCCAACAGTCACAATCCACCCCTGAAGGAGGCCAACAGTCACAGTCCACCCCTGAGGGAGGCCAAGGCAGGAACTCAGGCAGAGGCCATGGAGGAATGTTGCTTACTGGCTTGCTCCCCATGGCTTACTCAGCTTGTTTTCTTATAGAACCCAGCACTACCTGGGCAAGGGGGGTCATTACCCACCCATACTGGACTGGGCCCTCCCATGTCAATCATTAATCAAAAGGAGGAGGCAGCTCTTCAGTTAAGGTTCTCTCTTCCCAAATGACTCAAGTTGTGTCAAGTTGACAAAAAAACCACCTGCACATTCTGTTACTCCGCAAACAGAATCATATAGTGTACTGGAACCTGCCCCTGCCCCAACTCATCAAAAGAGCCCAAGCATCTTTCCACTATACAGCTATATCCAAATGTCTTTAATTGATTGTCTTTGGTTGCTTCCAGTTTGGGGCCATTTAGAGAATTAAATATCCAAGATGCGTCAGGCTTCCTTTACTCATAGCAATGAGTCTGCCAAGGGGGGAAAATCCATCCATAGCCTGCTGCCTGGCTCCTTGAGTGTCATTACCACCCCAGGCAAGTGACCACTGCAGACATTTCTAACGGCCATCACTGATGCACCAATGCTCTCGGCAGGGAGTGGAGGGCCTTAGCTTCAGACACAGCCCAGCTCAGGCGTAGGGCAGCCAGGATCTATTTCCTCTCGGTGATTCAGCCTAATGACTTCCGTGGAAAAGCCGCCTTTCAGGGCTTCACATGTTCTAAGATAGGAGCTCTTATGTATCCCTGGGAGGACAAAGAATGTCCTTCAATGAAAACCAAGTCAACAAGACATGCCTCTGTTCTGGACAGCATGACTTAGTGAAAACAGGCAGCTGGTTCCAACCATTGTGTCGTTTCCACAGAAAGGACTCATTAAGAAGCCCCAGGGACACAGTTTATTCCAAGGAAAATGTTCCTGAGCCTACACATCCTGAGGCATAATGACGTCACTTCCCCATAAGAGTCCTGTCAGGATATTAGCTTGTTTTTTTCTGTTATGAGGCAGGTCACTTTGACCTCTGGCTCTGCACTGGGCACTATCTTCTCCAGCCCCTTCCAGGGCCACTTGG
>NC_067152.1:41441177-41443677 GCF_903995435.1 Acomys russatus | reverse complement strand
ACATGGTGGCTCACAACTGTCTGTATTTTCAGTTCCAGGAGATCTGACACAGCTTCTAACCTCTGCAGACACCAAGCAAACAGGTAACGAATGCACAGACACCCACGGAGGCAAAAACTCAGTAACATGAACACATCTAATAACTCACATTGTATGTCCCAGGCCGACCTCAAACTTGCAGCAATGGTCTTGCCACGGCATCCTGAGCGATGGGATTTTACGTGTTTGGCCCCATGCCTGCCTCCTTATAGAGTCATGTACTATTTTTTGTTTTGTTTTGTCTCTTTAGGCAAATATGAATTTATTACTGGACATGACTTGAAACCATCAGAAGTGCAGGGCACCGCTTGTCCAGGGAGCCATGATTCCTCGACCCCATAGTTGCCAGGGGAAAACTGCCTCCTTGTTTCCCAAGTCCTCAGGCTCATCTACATTAAACTTGACCACGCCTCACTTCCTTGAGATATTGACCTTCTGGTGGCCAGGGAACTTGACCTTGGTTCTACAAAAAGTCTCCATTATATGTTTCTTATTCTGCAGCTTGATCCAAGGAAGATGATGCCCTGGCCTAGCCATGGTGGCCTGGAGCGTCCAAAAGACACCCCAGATACCTGTCTGGAGTCTAAATAAGGGGCAGCATTGTGATCAAAGGTGTGAGTATCCACAAAAAGAAAAAAGAAAGAAAAAGAAAAGAGGGGCTGGAGAGATGGCTCAGAGGTTAAGAGCACTGACTGCTCTTCCAGAGGTCCTGAGTTCAATTCCCAGCAACCACATGGTGGCTTACAACCATCTATCATGTGATCTGATGCATACTGTATACATACTAAATAAATCTTAAAAAAAGAAAAAGAAAAGAAAAGAAAGAAAAAACAGTCTCCAAATCCCACAGGGTAACTCAGGCCGCCTGGACTGCCAACGAGGCTGCTGTTTGCAACCATTGCGTACCAGGCCCCCATGAGAAAAGAAACCAGGTAGCCCTAATTGGCTGCAGACATGGCCTGTATCTCTCACATCTCTTTCATCTTCCATGTATGGAAGCTGCTTGCCCAGTCCATCTTTGCCTGTGTGTACATAAGCACAGCTATATAAAGCGAAAGCCTTTCCCCATCTGACATACATAAATATCAGGGTGAGTAATACTGTCCCTTCTAGTTGCCAGGCAGTTCTGGTATTTATATTGATTTTTAGCTCATGATGCTTACAGAGATTTAATTATCCTCAAAAAAAAAAAAAAAAAAATCTAATGTTCTGGTTAATTTGGGAGAGGATAGCAGTTTCATTTCTTGCAGAGGCAAACATTTGAGAGCTGGTTGAATGGTAGCTGCAGAAAAAGCTGCCAGCAAAACCTTGGAGAAGGGATTCCTGCATTTCCAAAGGCTTGTACCTAGGTGAAGCCTCCTAAGGCACCTAGAATATTCAGCTGGATGAAAAGGGGAGGATTGGAAAAGAATGAAGCCTTGGAGCTGATAGTAAGCAATCCTACTTGTGTTTTTATTTTGTGTGTGTGTGTGTGTAGCCTTGGATGTCCTCCAGGCTGGTCTCGAACTCACAGCGATCCGCCAGCCTCTGCCTCCCGAGTGCTGGGATTACAGGTGTGCACCACCACGCCTGGCCCTGTGTTTTTCTTTTTGAAACAGGGTCCCATGTGGCCCAGGCAGGCCTTCGATTTAGTATATTGCTGGGAGTGACCCTGAGCTTCTAATACTTAGGCCTTGATGCCTCAAGTGCTGTACCCGCCTGCCTCTAGTTAACTTTCAAATGAAACAGACCTACAAAATAAATAAATGAATGAATAAAACAGGCTGTACATGGTATCCTTGCCTTTAATTCCAGCATTCTCATCAGATGCAGGCAGATCACCTTGAGTTCGAGGCCAGCCCTTACCTATAATAACAACTTCCAAGCCAGGCCCTCTGGAAGGCAGAGGTAGGCGGATCTCCGTAAGTTTGAGACCAGTCTGGCTCCAGGACAGCAATGGCTATACAGAGAAACCCTGTCTTGAAAAACCAAAACAGGAGCTGGAGAGATGGCTCAGAGGGTAAGAACACTAACTGCTCTTCAAGGTCATGAGTTCAATTCCCAGCAACCACATGTTGGCTCACAACCATCTATAACGAAATCTGTATACATAATAAATAAATAAATCTTAAAAAGAAAAAACAAAATAAAGCTGGGTGTGGTGGTGCACGCCTGTAATCCCAGCACTTTGGGAGGCAGAGGCAGGTGGATCTCTGTGAGTTCGAGGCCAGCCTGGTCTACAAAGTGAGTCCAGGACAGCCAAGGCTACACAGAGAAACCCTGTCTCGAAAAACAAAACAAAGCAACAACAAAAAAAGGGACAACAGTTCTGCTGGCGCAGGCCTGTGGTCCCAGGGCTTGGGAGGCAGAAGTGAGAGAGTAGGAAGTCCAAAGTTGACTTGAGCCACATAGCGAGTTCGAGGACACGCTGAACACAAGAGACCCCACCAAACAGCAGCCACCTCCACCAAGGGAAACTACA